>NW_026610784.1:0-82500 GCF_029499605.1 Hyla sarda
TATATGGGGACACTGATGGACCTTATACTATATGGGAGCACTGATGGGACCTTATACTATATGGGGGCACTGATGGGACCTTATACTATATGGGGGCACTGATGGGACCTTATACTATATGAGGGGACTGATGGGACCTTATACTATATGGGGGCACTGATGGGACCTTATACTATATGTGGGACACTGATGGGACCTTATACTATATGGGGGGCACTGATGGGACCTTATACTATATGGGGGCACTGATGGGACCTTATACTATATGGGGGCACTGATGGGACCTTATACTATATGGGGGCACTGATGGGACCTTATACTATATGGGGGCACTGATGGGACCTTATACTATATGGGGGCACTGATGGGACCTTATACTATATGGGGGCACTGATGGGACCTTATACTATATGGGGGCACTGATGGGACCTTATACTATATGGGGGCACTGATGGGACCTTATACTATATGGGGGCACTGATGGGACCTTATACTATATGGGGGACACTGATGGTACCTTATACTATATGGGGGCACTGATGGGACCTTATACTATATGGGGGCACTGATGGGACCTTATACTATATGGGGACACTGATGGGACCTTATACTATATGGGGGACACTGATGGGACCTTATACTATATGGGGGCACTGATGGGACCTTATACTATATGGGGGCACCGATGGGACCTTATACTATATGGGGGGCACCGATGGGACCTTATACTATATGGGGGCACTGATGGGACCTTATACTATATGGGGGCACTGATGGGACCTTATACTATATGGGGGCACTGATGGGACCTTATACTATATGGGGGCACTGATGGGCCTTACTATATGGGCACTGATGGGACCTTACTATATGGGGGCACCGATGGGACCTTATACTATATGGGGCAGTGATGGGACCTTATACTATATGGGGACACTGATGGGACCTTATACTATATGGGGACACTGATGGGACCTTATACTATATGGGGACACTGATGGGACCTTATACTATATGGGGGCAATGATGGGACCTTATACTATATGGGGACACTGATGGGACCTTATACTATATGGGGACACTGATGGGACCTTATACTATATGGGGACACTGATGGGACCTTATACTATATGGGGACACTGATGGGACCTTATACTATATGGGGACACTGATGGGACCTTATACTATATGGGGGCAATGATGGGACCTTATACTATACGGGGGCACTGATGGGACCTTATACTATATGGGGGCACTGATGGGACCTTATACTATATGGGGGCACTGATGGGACCTTATACTATATGGGGACACTGATGGGACCTTATACTATATGGGGACACTGATGGACCTTATACTATATGGGAGCACTGATGGGACCTTATACTATATGCGGGGCACTGATGGGACCTTATACTATATGGGGACACTGATGGTACCTTATACTATATGGAAGCACTGATGGGACCTTATACTATATGTGGACACTTATGGGACCTTATACTATATGGGGCCACTGATGGGACCTTATACTATATGGGGGCACTGATGGGACCTTATACTATATGGGGGGCACTGATGGGACCTTATACTATATGGGGGCACTGATGGGACCTTATACTATATGGGAGCACTGATGGGACCTTATACTATATGGGAACACTGATGGACCTTATACTATATGGGAGCACTGATGGGACCTTATACTATATGGGGGCACTGATGGGACCTTATACTATATGGGGGCACTGATGGGACCTTATACTATATGAGGGGACTGATGGGACCTTATACTATATGGGGGCACTGATGGGACCTTATACTATATGTGGACACTGATGGGACCTTATACTATATGGGGGCACTGATGGGACCTTATACTATATGGGGGCACTGATGGGACCTTATACTATATGGGGCACTGATGGGACCTTATACTATATGGGGGCACTGATGGGACCTTATACTATATGGGGGCACTGATGGGACCTTATACTATATGGGGGCACTGATGGGACCTTATACTATATGGGGACACTGATGGGACCTTATACTATATGGGGGCACTGATGGGACCTTATACTATATGGGGGCACTGATGGGACCTTATACTATATGGGGACACTGATGGTACCTTATACTATATGGGGGCACTGATGGGACCTTATACTATATGGGGGCACTGATGGGACCTTATACTATATGGGGACACTGATGGGACCTTATACTATATGGGGGCACTGATGGGGACCTTATACTATATGGGGGCACTGATGGGACCTTATACTATATGGGGGCACTGATGGGACCTTATACTATATGGGGGGCACCGATGGGACCTTATACTATATGGGGGCA
This sequence comes from Hyla sarda, assembly GCF_029499605.1. NCBI lineage: Eukaryota > Metazoa > Chordata > Amphibia > Anura > Hylidae > Hyla > Hyla sarda. The sequence continues at coordinate 2,359 of NW_026610784.1, forward strand.
CTGATGGGACCTTATACTATATGGGGGCAATGATGGGACCTTATACTATATGGGGGCACTGATGGGACCTTATACTATATGGGGGCACTGATGGGACCTTATACTATATGGGGGCACTGATGGGACCTTATACTATATGGGGACACTGATGGTACCTTATACTATATGGGGGCACTGATGGGACCTTATACTATATGGGGGCACTGATGGGACCATATACTATATGGGGACACCGATGGGACCTTATACTATATGGGGGCACTGATGGGACCTTATACTATATGGGGGCACCGATGGGACCTTATACTATATGGGGGCACCGATGGGACCTTATACTATATGGGGGGCACCGATGGGACCTTATACTATAAGGGGGCACTGATGGGACCTTATACTATATGGGGGCACTGATGGGACCTTATACTATATGGGGGCACCGATGGGACCTTATACTATATGGGGCACTGATGGGACCTTATACTATATGGGGGCACCGATAGGACCTTATACTATATGGGGGCACTGATGGGACCTTATACTATATGGGGACACTGATGGGACCTTATACTATATGGGGACACTGATGGGACCTTATACTATATGGGGACACTGATGGGACCTTATACTATATGGGGACACTGATGGGACCTTATACTATATGGGGACACTGATGGGACCTTATACTATATGGGGACACTGATGGGACCTTATACTATATGGGGGCACTGATGGGACCTTATACTATATGGGGACACTGATAGGACCTTATACTATATGGGGGCACGGATGGGACCTTATACTATATGGGGGCACTGATGGGACCTTATACTATATGGGGGCACCGATGGGACCTTATTCTATATGGGGCAGTGATGGGACCTTATACTATATGGGGACACTGATGGGACCTTATACTATATGGGGACACTGATGGGACCTTATACTATATGGGGCCACTGATGGGACCTTATACTATATAGGGGCACTGATGGGACCTTATACTATATGGGGGCACTGATGGGACCTTATACTATATGGGGGCACTGATGGGACCTTATACTATATGGGGGCACTGATGGACCTTATACTATATGAGGGCACTGATGGGACCTTATACTATATGGGGGCACTGATGGGACCTTATACTATATGGGGGCACTGATGGGACCTTATACTATATGGGGACACTGATGGGACCTTATACTATATGGGGACACTGATGGGACCTTATACTATATGGGGGCACTGATGGGACCTTATACTATATGGGGGCAATGATGGGACCTTATACTATATGGGGGCACTGATGGGACCTTATACTATATGGGGACACTGATGGGACCTTATACTATATGGGGGCACTGATGGGACCTTATACTATATGGGGGCACTGATGGGACCTTATACTATATGGGGGCACTGATGGGACCTTATACTATATGAGGGGACTGATGGGACCTTATAATATATGGGGGCACTGATGGGACCTTATACTATATGTGGACACTGATGGGACCTTATACTATATGGGGGCACTGATGGGACCTTATACTATATGGGGGCACTGATGGGACCTTATACTATATGGGGGCACTGATGGGACCTTATACTATATGGGGACACTGATGGGACCTTATACTATATGGGAGCACTGATGGGACCTTATACTATATGGGGACACTGATGGACCTTATACTATATGGGAGCACTGATGGGACCTTATACTATATGAGGGCACTGATGGGACCTTATACTATATGGGGGCACTGATGGGACCTTATACTATATGAGGGGACTGATGAGACCTTATACTATATGGGGGCACTGATGGGACCTTATACTATATGTGGACACTGATGGGACCTTATACTATATGGGGGCACTGATGGGACCTTATACTATATGGGGGCACTGATGGGACCTTATACTATATGGGGGCACTGATGGGACCTTATACTATATGGGGGCACTGATGGGAACTTATACTATATGGGGACACTGATGGGACCTTATACTATATGGGGGCACTGATGGGACCTTATACTATATGGGGGCACTGATGGGACCTTATACTATATGGGGACACTGATGGTACCTTATACTATATGGGGGCACTGATGGGACCTTATACTATATGGGGGCACTGATGGGACCATATACTATATGGGGACACCGATGGGACCTTATACTATATGGGGGCACTGATGGGACCTTATACTATATGGGGGCACCGATGGGACCTTATACTATATGGGGGCACCGATGGGACCTTATACTATATGGGGGGCACCGATGGGACCTTATACTATAAGGGGGCACTGATGGGACCTTATACTATATGGGGGCACTGATGGGACCTTATACTATATGGGGGCACCGATGGGACCTTATACTATATGGGGCACTGATGGGACCTTATACTATATGGGGGCACCGATAGGACCTTATACTATATGGGGGCACTGATGGGACCTTATACTATATGGGGACACTGATGGGACCTTATACTATATGGGGACACTGATGGGACCTTATACTATATGGGGACACTGATGGGACCTTATACTATATGGGGACACTGATGGGACCTTATACTATATGGGGACACTGATGGGACCTTATACTATATGGGGGCAATGATGGGACCTTATACTATATGGGGGCACTGATGGGACCTTATACTATATGGGGGCACTGATGGGACCTTATACTATATGGGGGCACTGATGGGACCTTATACTATATGGGGACACTGATGGGACCTTATACTATATGGGGACACTGATGGACCTTATACTATATGGGAGCACTGATGGGACCTTATACTATATGCGGGGCACTGATGGGACCTTATACTATATGGGGGCACTGATGGGACCTTATACTATATGGGGACACTGATGGACCTTATACTATATGGAAGCACTGATGGGACCTTATACTATATGTGGACACTTATGGGACCTTATACTATATGGGGCCACTGATGGGACCTTATACTATATGGGGGCACTGATGGGACCTTATACTATATGGGGGCACTGATGGGACCTTATACTATATGGGGGCACTGATGGGACCTTATACTATATGGGGGCACTGATGGGACCTTATACTATATGGGGCCACTGATGGGACCTTATACTATATGGGGGCACTGATGGACATTATACTATATGGGGGCACGGATGGGACCTTATACTATATGGGGGCACTGATGGACCTTATACTATATGGGGGCACGGATGGGACCTTATACTATATGGGGGCACTGATGGGACCTTATACTATATGGGGACACTGATGGTACCTTATACTATATGGGGGCACTGATGGGACCTTATACTATATGGGGGCACTGATGGGACCTTATACTATATGGGGGCACTGATGGGACCTTATACTATATGGGGGCACTGATGGGACCTTATACTATATGGGGGCACTGATGGGACCTTATACTATATGGGGACACTGATGGGACCTTATACTATATGGGGGACACTGATGGGACCTTATACTATATGGGGGCACTGATGGGACCTTATACTATATGGGGGCACTGATGGGACCTTATACTATATGGGGGCACTGATGGGACCTTATACTATATGGGGGCAATGATGGGACCTTATACTATATGGGGGCACTGATGGGACCTTATACTATATGGGGACACTGATGGGACCTTATACTATATGGGGGCACTGATGGGACCTTATACTATATGGGGGCACTGATGGGACCTTATACTATATGGGGGCACTGATGGGACCTTATACTATATGAGGGGACTGATGGGACCTTATACTATATGGGGGCACTGATGGGACCTTATACTATATGTGGACACTGATGGGACCTTATACTATATGGGGGCACTGATGGGACCTTATACTATATGGGGGCACTGATGGGACCTTATACTATATGGGGGCACTGATGGGACCTTATACTATATAGGGACACTGATGGGACCTTATACTATATGGGAGCACTGATGGGACCTTATACTATATGGGGACACTGATGGACCTTATACTATATGGGAGCACTGATGGGACCTTATACTATATGGGGGCACTGATGGGACCTTATACTATATGGGGGCACTGATGGGACCTTATACTATATGAGGGGACTGATGGGACCTTATACTATATGGGGGCACTGATGGGACCTTATACTATATGTGGACACTGATGGGACCTTATACTATATGGGGGCACTGATGGGACCTTATACTATATGGGGGCACTGATGGGACCTTATACTATATGGGGGCACTGATGGGACCTTATACTATATGGGGGCACTGATGGGACCTTATACTATATGGGGGCACTGATGGGACCTTATACTATATGGGGGCACTGATGGGACCTTATACTATATGGGGGCACTGATGGGACCTAATACTATATGGGGACACTGATGGGACCTTATACTATATGGGGGCACTGATGGGACCTTATACTATATGGGGGCACTGATGGGACCTTATACTATATGGGGACACTGATGGTACCTTATACTATATGGGGGCACTGATGGGACCTTATACTATATGGGGGCACTGATGGGACCTTATACTATATGGGGACACTGATGGGACCTTATACTATATGGGGACACTGATGGGACCTTATACTATATGGGGGCACCGATGGGACCTTATACTATATGGGGGCACCGATGGGACCTTATACTATATGGGGGGCACCGATGGGACCTTATACTATATGGGGGCACTGATGGGACCTTATACTATATGGGGGCACTGATGGGACCTTATACTATATGGGGGCACTGATGGGACCTTATACTATATGGGGGCACTGATGGGACCTTATACTATATGGGGGCACCGATGGGACCTTATACTATATGGGGCAGTGATGGGACCTTATACTATATGGGGACACTGATGGGACCTTATACTATATGGGGACACTGATGGGACCTTATACTATATGGGGACACTGATGGGACCTTATACTATATGGGGGCAATGATGGGACCTTATACTATATGGGGACACTGATGGGACCTTATACTATATGGGGACACTGATGGGACCTTATACTATATGGGGACACTGATGGGACCTTATACTATATGGGGACACTGATGGGACCTTATACTATATGGGGACACTGATGGGACCTTATACTATATGGGGGCAATGATGGGACCTTATACTATATGGGGGCACTGATGGGACCTTATACTATATGGGGGCACTGATGGGACCTTATACTATATGGGGGCACTGATGGGACCTTATACTATATGGGGACACTGATGGGACCTTATACTATATGGGGACACTGATGGACCTTATACTATATGGGAGCACTGATGGGACCTTATACTATATGCGGGGCACTGATGGGACCTTATACTATATGGGGACACTGATGGTACCTTATACTATATGGAAGCACTGATGGGACCTTATACTATATGTGGACACTTATGGGACCTTATACTATATGGGGCCACTGATGGGACCTTATACTATATGGGGGCACTGATGGGACCTTATACTATATGGGGGCACTGATGGGACCTTATACTATATGGGGGCACTGATGGGACCTTATACTATATGGGAGCACTGATGGGACCTTATACTATATGGGAACACTGATGGACCTTATACTATATGGGAGCACTGATGGGACCTTATACTATATGGGGGCACTGATGGGACCTTATACTATATGGGGGCACTGATGGGACCTTATACTATATGAGGGGACTGATGGGACCTTATACTATATGGGGGCACTGATGGGACCTTATACTATATGTGGACACTGATGGGACCTTATACTATATGGGGGCACTGATGGGACCTTATACTATATGGGGGCACTGATGGGACCTTATACTATATGGGGCACTGATGGGACCTTATACTATATGGGGGCACTGATGGGACCTTATACTATATGGGGGCACTGATGGGACCTTATACTATATGGGGGCACTGATGGGACCTTATACTATATGGGGACACTGATGGGACCTTATACTATATGGGGGCACTGATGGGACCTTATACTATATGGGGGCACTGATGGGACCTTATACTATATGGGGACACTGATGGTACCTTATACTATATGGGGGCACTGATGGGACCTTATACTATATGGGGGCACTGATGGGACCTTATACTATATGGGGACACTGATGGGACCTTATACTATATGGGGGCACTGATGGGACCTTATACTATATGGGGGCACTGATGGGACCTTATACTATATGGGGGCACTGATGGGACCTTATACTATATGGGGGGCACCGATGGGACCTTATACTATATGGGGGCACTGATGGGACCTTATACTATATGGGGGCACTGATGGGACCTTATACTATATGGGGGCACTGATGGGACCTTATACTATATGGGGGCACTGATGGGACCTTATACTATATGGGGGCACCGATGGGACCTTATACTATATGGGGCACCGATGGGACCTTATACTATATGGGGGCACCGATGGGACCTTATACTATATGGGGGCACTGATGGGACCTTATACTATATGGGGACACTGATGGGACCTTATACTATATGGGGACACTGATGGGACCTTATACTATATGGGGACACTGATGGGACCTTATACTATATGGGGACACTGATGGGACCTTATACTATATGGGGACACTGATGGGACCTTATACTATATGGGGGCAATGATGGGACCTTATACTATATGGGGGCACTGATGGGACCTTATACTATATGGGGGCACTGATGGGACCTTATACTATATGGGGGCACTGATGGGACCTTATACTATATGGGGACACTGATGGGACCTTATACTATATGGGGGCATTGATGGGACCTTATACTATATGGGGGCACTGATGGGACCTTATACTATATGGGGACACTGATGGGACCTTATACTATATGGGGGCACTGATGGGACCTTATACTATATGGGGGCACTGATGGGACCTTATACTATATGGGGGGCACCGATGGGACCTTATACTATATGGGGGCACTGATGGGACCTTATACTATATGGGGGCACCGATGGGACCTTATACTATATGGGGGCACTGATGGGACCTTATACTATATGGGGACACTGATGGGACCTTATACTATATGGGGGCACTGATGGGACCTTATACTATATGGGGGCACTGATGGGACCTTATACTATATGGGGGGACTGATGGGACCTTATACTATATGGGTCACTGATGGGACCTTATACTATATGGGGCACTGATGGGACCTTATACTATATGGGGGCACTGATGGGACCTTATACTATATGGGGGCAATGATGGGACTTTATACTATATGGGGGCACTGATGGGACCTTATACTATATGGGGACACTGATGGGACCTTATACTGTATGGGTGCACTGATGGACCTTATACAATATGGGGGCACTGATGGACCTTATACTATATGGGGGCACTGATGGGACCTTATACTATTTGGCGGCACTGATGGGACCTTATACTATATGGGGACACTGATGGGACCTTATGCTATATGGGGGCACTGATGGGACCTTATACTATATGGGGGCACTGATGGGACCTTATACTATATCAGGGGACTGATGGGACCTTATACTATATGGGGGCACTGATGGACCTTATACTATATGAGGGGACTGATGGGACCTTATACTAAATGGGGGCACTGATGAGACCTTACACTATATGGGGGCACTGATGGGACCTTATACTATATGGGGACACTGATGGGACCTTATACTTTATGGGGGCAATGATGGGACCTTATACTATATTGGGGCACTGATGGGACCTAATACTATATGGGGGCACTGATGGGACCTTATACTATATGGGGGCACTGATGGGACCTTATACTATATGCGGGCACTGATGGGACCTTATACTATTTGGGGGCACTGATGGGACCTAATACTATATGGGGGCACTGATGGGACCTTATACTATATGGGGGCACTGATGGGTCCTTATACTATATGGGGGCACTGATGGACCCCATACTATATGCGGGCACTGATGGGACCTTATACTATATGCGGACACTGATGGACCCCATACTATATGCGGGCACTGATGGGACCTTATACTATATGGGGGCACTGATGGGACCTTATACTATATGGGGCACTGATGGGACCTTATACTATATGGGGGCACTGATGGGACCTTATACTATATGGGGCACTGATGGGACCTTATACTATATGCAGGCACTGATGGGACCTTATACTATATGTGGACACTGATGGGACCTTACACTATATGGGGACACTGATGGGACCTTATACTATATGCAGGCACTGATGGGACCTTATACTATATGTGGACACTGATGGGACCTTATACTATATGGGGACACTGATGGGACCTTATACTATATGGGGGCACTGATGGGACCTTATACTATATGTGGACACTGATGGGACCTTATACTATATGGGGACACTGATGGGACCTTATACTATATGGGGGCACTGATGGGACCTTATACTATATGCAGGCACTGATGGGACCTTATACTATATGTGGACACTGATGGGACCTTATACTATATGGGGACACTGATGGGACCTTATACTATATGGGGGCACTGATGGGACCTTATACTATATTGGGGCACTGATGGACCTTATACTATATGGGGGCACTGATGGGACCTTATACTATATGTGGACACTGATGGGACCTTATACTATATGGGGGCACTGATGGGACCTTATACTATATGTGGACACTGATGGGACCTTATACTATATGGGGACACTGATGGGACCTTATACTATATGGGGGCACTGATGGGACCTTATACTATATGGGGACACTGATGGGACCTTATACTATATGAGGACACTGATGGGACCTTATACTATATGTGGACACTGATGGGACCTTATACTATATGGGGGCACTGATGGGACCTTATACTATATGTGGACACTGATGGGACCTTATACTATATGGGAACACTGATGGGACCTTATACTATATGGGCGCACTGATGGACCTTATACTATATGGGGGCACTGATGGGACCTTATACTATATGGGGACATTGATGGGACCTTATACTATATGCGGACACTGATGGGACCTTATACTATATGCGGACACTGATGGGACCTTATACTATATGAGGGGACTGATGGGACCTTATACTATATGGGGGCACTGATGGGACCTTATACTATAGGGTGACACTGATGGGACCTTATACTATATGGGGGCACTGATGGGACCTTATACTATATGGGGACACTGATGGGACCTTATACTATATGGGGGCAATGATGGGACCTTATACTATATGGGGGCACTGATGGGACCTTATACTATATGGGGACACTGATGGGACCTTATGCTATATGGGGGCACTGATGGGACTATATACTATATCAGGGGACTGATGGGACCTTATACTATATGGGGGCACTGATGGACCTTATACTATATGAGGGGACTGATGGGACCTTATACTATATGGGGACACTGATGGACCTTATACTATATGGGGGCACTGATGGGACCTTATACTATATGGGGGCACTGATGGGACCTTATACTATATGGGGGCACTGATGGGACCTTATACTATATGGGGACACTGATGGGACCTTATACTATATGGGGGCACTGATGGGACCTTATACTATATGGGGACACTGATGGGACCTTATACTATATGGGGGCACGGATGGGACCTTATACTATATGGGGGCACTGATGGGACCTTATACTATATGGGGGCACCGATGGGACCTTATACTATATGGGGCAGTGATGGGACCTTATACTATATGGGGACACTGATGGGACCTTATACTATATGGGGACACTGATGGGACCTTATACTATATGGGGCCACTGATGGGACCTTATACTATATGGGGGCACTGATGGGACCTTATACTATATGGGGGCACTGATGGGACCTTATACTATATGGGGGCACTGATGGGACCTTATACTATATGGGGGCACTGATGGACCTTATACCATATGGGGACACTGATGGGACCTTATACTATATGAGGGGACTGATGGGACCTTATACTATATGGGAGCACTGATGGGACCTTATACTATATGCGGACACTGATGGGACCTTATACTATATGGGGGCACTGATGGGACCTTATACAATATGGGGGCACGGATGGGACCTTATACTATATGGGGGCACTGATGGGACCTTATACTATATGGGGGCACTGATGGGACCTTATACTATATGGGGACACTGATGGGACCTTATACAATATGGGGACACTGATGGGACCTTATACTATATGGGGGCACTGATGGGACCTTATACTATATGGGGACACTGATGGGACCTTATACTATATGGGGGCACTGATGGGACCTTATACTATATGGGGACACTGATAGGACCTTATACTATATGGGGGCACGGATGGGACCTTATACTATATGGGGGCACTGATGGGGACCTTATACTATATGGGGGGCACCGATGGGACCTTATACTATATGGGGCAGTGATGGGACCTTATACTATATGGGGACACTGATGGGACCTTATACTATATGGGGACACTGATGGGACCTTATACTATATGGGGCCACTGATGGGACCTTATACTATATAGGGGCACTGATGGGACCTTATACTATATGGGGGCACTGATGGGACCTTATACTATATGGGGGCACTGATGGGACCTTATACTATATGGGGGCACTGATGGACCTTATACTATATGAGGGGCACTGATGGGACCTTATACTATATGGGGGCACTGATGGGACCTTATACTATATGGGGGCACTGATGGGACCTTATACTATATGGGGACACTGATGGGACCTTATACTATATGGGGACACTGATGGGACCTTATACTATATGGGGGCACTGATGGGACCTTATACTATATGGGGGCAATGATGGGACCTTATACTATATGGGGGCACTGATGGGACCTTATACTATATGGGGACACTGATGGGACCTTATACTATATGGGGGCACTGATGGGACCTTATACTATATGGGGGCACTGATGGGACCTTATACTATATGGGGGCACTGGGACCTTATACTATATGAGGGGACTGATGGGACCTTATAATATATGGGGGCACTGATGGGACCTTATACTATATGTGGACACTGATGGGACCTTATACTATATGGGGGCACTGATGGGACCTTATACTATATGGGGGCACTGATGGGACCTTATACTATATGGGGGCACTGATGGGACCTTATACTATATGGGGACACTGATGGGACCTTATACTATATGGGAGCACTGATGGGACCTTATACTATATGGGGACACTGATGGACCTTATACTATATGGGAGCACTGATGGGACCTTATACTATATGAGGGCACTGATGGGACCTTATACTATATGGGGGCACTGATGGGACCTTATACTATATGAGGGGACTGATGAGACCTTATACTATATGGGGGCACTGATGGGACCTTATACTATATGTGGACACTGATGGGACCTTATACTATATGGGGGCACTGATGGGACCTTATACTATATGGGGGCACTGATGGGACCTTATACTATATGGGGGCACTGATGGGACCTTATACTATATGGGGGCACTGATGGGAACTTATACTATATGGGGACACTGATGGGACCTTATACTATATGGGGGCACTGATGGGACCTTATACTATATGGGGGCACTGATGGGACCTTATACTATATGGGGACACTGATGGTACCTTATACTATATGGGGGCACTGATGGGACCTTATACTATATGGGGGCACTGATGGGACCATATACTATATGGGGACACCGATGGGACCTTATACTATATGGGGGCACTGATGGGACCTTATACTATATGGGGGCACCGATGGGACCTTATACTATATGGGGGCACCGATGGGACCTTATACTATATGGGGGGCACCGATGGGACCTTATACTATAAGGGGGCACTGATGGGACCTTATACTATATGGGGGCACTGATGGGACCTTATACTATATGGGGGCACCGATGGGACCTTATACTATATGGGGCACTGATGGGACCTTATACTATATGGGGGCACCGATAGGACCTTATACTATATGGGGGCACTGATGGGACCTTATACTATATGGGGACACTGATGGGACCTTATACTATATGGGGACACTGATGGGACCTTATACTATATGGGGACACTGATGGGACCTTATACTATATGGGGACACTGATGGGACCTTATACTATATGGGGACACTGATGGGACCTTATACTATATGGGGGCAATGATGGGACCTTATACTATATGGGGGCACTGATGGGACCTTATACTATATGGGGGCACTGATGGGACCTTATACTATATGGGGGCACTGATGGGACCTTATACTATATGGGGACACTGATGGGACCTTATACTATATGGGGACACTGATGGACCTTATACTATATGGGAGCACTGATGGGACCTTATACTATATGCGGGGCACTGATGGGACCTTATACTATATGGGGGCACTGATGGGACCTTATACTATATGGGGACACTGATGGACCTTATACTATATGGAAGCACTGATGGGACCTTATACTATATGTGGACACTTATGGGACCTTATACTATATGGGGCCACTGATGGGACCTTATACTATATGGGGGCACTGATGGGACCTTATACTATATGGGGGCACTGATGGGACCTTATACTATATGGGGGCACTGATGGGACCTTATACTATATGGGGGCACTGATGGGACCTTATACTATATGGGGCCACTGATGGGACCTTATACTATATGGGGGCACTGATGGACATTATACTATATGGGGGCACGGATGGGACCTTATACTATATGGGGGCACTGATGGACCTTATACTATATGGGGGCACGGATGGGACCTTATACTATATGGGGGCACTGATGGGACCTTATACTATATGGGGACACTGATGGTACCTTATACTATATGGGGGCACTGATGGGACCTTATACTATATGGGGGCACTGATGGGACCTTATACTATATGGGGGCACTGATGGGACCTTATACTATATGGGGGCACTGATGGGACCTTATACTATATGGGGGCACTGATGGGACCTTATACTATATGGGGACACTGATGGGACCTTATACTATATGGGGACACTGATGGGACCTTATACTATATGGGGGCACTGATGGGACCTTATACTATATGGGGGCACTGATGGGACCTTATACTATATGGGGGCACTGATGGGACCTTATACTATATGGGGGCAATGATGGGACCTTATACTATATGGGGGCACTGATGGGACCTTATACTATATGGGGACACTGATGGGACCTTATACTATATGGGGGCACTGATGGGACCTTATACTATATGGGGGCACTGATGGGACCTTATACTATATGGGGGCACTGATGGGACCTTATACTATATGAGGGGACTGATGGGACCTTATACTATATGGGGGCACTGATGGGACCTTATACTATATGTGGACACTGATGGGACCTTATACTATATGGGGGCACTGATGGGACCTTATACTATATGGGGGCACTGATGGGACCTTATACTATATGGGGGCACTGATGGGACCTTATACTATATAGGGACACTGATGGGACCTTATACTATATGGGAGCACTGATGGGACCTTATACTATATGGGGACACTGATGGACCTTATACTATATGGGAGCACTGATGGGACCTTATACTATATGGGGGCACTGATGGGACCTTATACTATATGGGGGCACTGATGGGACCTTATACTATATGAGGGGACTGATGGGACCTTATACTATATGGGGGCACTGATGGGACCTTATACTATATGTGGACACTGATGGGACCTTATACTATATGGGGGCACTGATGGGACCTTATACTATATGGGGGCACTGATGGGACCTTATACTATATGGGGGCACTGATGGGACCTTATACTATATGGGGGCACTGATGGGACCTTATACTATATGGGGGAACTGATGGGACCTTATACTATATGGGGGCACTGATGGGACCTTATACTATATGGGGGCACTGATGGGACCTAATACTATATGGGGACACTGATGGGACCTTATACTATATGGGGGCACTGATGGGACCTTATACTATATGGGGGCACTGATGGGACCTTATACTATATGGGGACACTGATGGTACCTTATACTATATGGGGGCACTGATGGGACCTTATACTATATGGGGGCACTGATGGGACCTTATACTATATGGGGACACTGATGGGACCTTATACTATATGGGGACACTGATGGGACCTTATACTATATGGGGGCACCGATGGGACCTTATACTATATGGGGGCACCGATGGGACCTTATACTATATGGGGGGCACCGATGGGACCTTATACTATATGGGTGCACTGATGGGACCTTATACTATATGGGGGCACTGATGGGACCTTATACTATATGGGGGCACTGATGGGACCTTATACTATATGGGGGCACTGATGGGACCTTATACTATATGGGGGCACCGATGGGACCTTATACTATATGGGGCAGTGATGGGACCTTATACTATATGGGGACACTGATGGGACCTTATACTATATGGGGACACTGATGGGACCTTATACTATATGGGGACACTGATGGGACCTTATACTATATGGGGGCAATGATGGGACCTTATACTATATGGGGACACTGATGGGACCTTATACTATATGGGGACACTGATGGGACCTTATACTATATGGGGACACTGATGGGACCTTATACTATATGGGGACACTGATGGGACCTTATACTATATGGGGACACTGATGGGACCTTATACTATATGGGGGCAATGATGGGACCTTATACTATATGGGGGCACTGATGGGACCTTATACTATATGGGGGCACTGATGGGACCTTATACTATATGGGGGCACTGATGGGACCTTATACTATATGGGGACACTGATGGGACCTTATACTATATGGGGACACTGATGGACCTTATACTATATGGGAGCACTGATGGGACCTTATACTATATGCGGGGCACTGATGGGACCTTATACTATATGGGGACACTGATGGTACCTTATACTATATGGAAGCACTGATGGGACCTTATACTATATGTGGACACTTATGGGACCTTATACTATATGGGGCCACTGATGGGACCTTATACTATATGGGGGCACTGATGGGACCTTATACTATATGGGGGCACTGATGGGACCTTATACTATATGGGGGCACTGATGGGACCTTATACTATATGGGAGCACTGATGGGACCTTATACTATATGGGAACACTGATGGACCTTATACTATATGGGAGCACTGATGGGACCTTATACTATATGGGGGCACTGATGGGACCTTATACTATATGGGGGCACTGATGGGACCTTATACTATATGAGGGGACTGATGGGACCTTATACTATATGGGGGCACTGATGGGACCTTATACTATATGTGGACACTGATGGGACCTTATACTATATGGGGGCACTGATGGGACCTTATACTATATGGGGGCACTGATGGGACCTTATACTATATGGGGCACTGATGGGACCTTATACTATATGGGGGCACTGATGGGACCTTATACTATATGGGGGCACTGATGGGACCTTATACTATATGGGGGCACTGATGGGACCTTATACTATATGGGGACACTGATGGGACCTTATACTATATGGGGGCACTGATGGGACCTTATACTATATGGGGGCACTGATGGGACCTTATACTATATGGGGACACTGATGGTACCTTATACTATATGGGGGCACTGATGGGACCTTATACTATATGGGGGCACTGATGGGACCTTATACTATATGGGGACATTGATGGGACCTTATACTATATGGGGGCACTGATGGGACCTTATACTATATGGGGGCACTGATGGGACCTTATACTATATGGGGGCACTGATGGGACCTTATACTATATGGGGGGCACCGATGGGACCTTATACTATATGGGGGCACTGATGGGACCTTATACTATATGGGGGCACTGATGGGACCTTATACTATATGGGGGCACTGATGGGACCTTATACTATATGGGGGCACTGATGGGACCTTATACTATATGGGGGCACCGATGGGACCTTATACTATATGGGGCACCGATGGGACCTTATACTATATGGGGGCACCGATGGGACCTTATACTATATGGGGGCACCGATGGGACCTTATACTATATGGGGACACTGATGGGACCTTATACTATATGGGGACACTGATGGGACCTTATACTATATGGGGACACTGATGGGACCTTATACTATATGGGGACACTGATGGGACCTTATACTATATGGGGACACTGATGGGACCTTATACTATATGGGGGCAATGATGGGACCTTATACTATATGGGGGCACTGATGGGACCTTATACTATATGGGGGCACTGATGGGACCTTATACTATATGGGGGCACTGATGGGACCTTATACTATATGGGGACACTGATGGGACCTTATACTATATGGGGGCATTGATGGGACCTTATACTATATGGGGGCACTGATGGGACCTTATACTATATGGGGACACTGATGGGACCTTATACTATATGGGGGCACTGATGGGACCTTATACTATATGGGGGCACTGATGGGACCTTATACTATATGGGGGGCACCGATGGGACCTTATACTATATGGGGGCACTGATGGGACCTTATACTATATGGGGGCACCGATGGGACCTTATACTATATGGGGGCACTGATGGGACCTTATACTATATGGGGACACTGATGGGACCTTATACTATATGGGGGCACTGATGGGACCTTATACTATATGGGGGCACTGATGGGACCTTATACTATATGGGGGGACTGATGGGACCTTATACTATATGGGTCACTGATGGGACCTTATACTATATGGGGCACTGATGGGACCTTATACTATATGGGGGCACTGATGGGACCTTATACTATATGGGGGCAATGATGGGACTTTATACTATATGGGGGCACTGATGGGACCTTATACTATATGGGGACACTGATGGGACCTTATACTGTATGGGTGCACTGATGGACCTTATACAATATGGGGGCACTGATGGACCTTATACTATATGGGGGCACTGATGGGACCTTATACTATTTGGCGGCACTGATGGGACCTTATACTATATGGGGACACTGATGGGACCTTATGCTATATGGGGGCACTGATGGGACCTTATACTATATGGGGGCACTGATGGGACCTTATACTATATCAGGGGACTGATGGGACCTTATACTATATGGGGGCACTGATGGACCTTATACTATATGAGGGGACTGATGGGACCTTATACTAAATGGGGGCACTGATGAGACCTTACACTATATGGGGGCACTGATGGGACCTTATACTATATGGGGACACTGATGGGACCTTATACTTTATGGGGGCAATGATGGGACCTTATACTATATTGGGGCACTGATGGGACCTAATACTATATGGGGGCACTGATGGGACCTTATACTATATGGGGGCACTGATGGGACCTTATACTATATGCGGGCACTGATGGGACCTTATACTATTTGGGGGCACTGATGGGACCTAATACTATATGGGGGCACTGATGGGACCTTATACTATATGGGGGCACTGATGGGACCTTATACTATATGGGGGCACTGATGGACCCCATACTATATGCGGGCACTGATGGGACCTTATACTATATGCGGACACTGATGGACCCCATACTATATGCGGGCACTGATGGGACCTTATACTATATGGGGGCACTGATGGGACCTTATACTATATGGGGCACTGATGGGACCTTATACTATATGGGGGCACTGATGGGACCTTATACTATATGGGGCACTGATGGGACCTTATACTATATGCAGGCACTGATGGGACCTTATACTATATGTGGACACTGATGGGACCTTACACTATATGGGGACACTGATGGGACCTTATACTATATGCAGGCACTGATGGGACCTTATACTATATGTGGACACTGATGGGACCTTATACTATATGGGGACACTGATGGGACCTTATACTATATGGGGGCACTGATGGGACCTTATACTATATGTGGACACTGATGGGACCTTATACTATATGGGGACACTGATGGGACCTTATACTATATGGGGGCACTGATGGGACCTTATACTATATGCAGGCACTGATGGGACCTTATACTATATGTGGACACTGATGGGACCTTATACTATATGGGGACACTGATGGGACCTTATACTATATGGGGGCACTGATGGGACCTTATACTATATTGGGGCACTGATGGACCTTATACTATATGGGGGCACTGATGGGACCTTATACTATATGTGGACACTGATGGGACCTTATACTATATGGGGGCACTGATGGGACCTTATACTATATGTGGACACTGATGGGACCTTATACTATATGGGGACACTGATGGGACCTTATACTATATGGGGGCACTGATGGGACCTTATACTATATGGGGACACTGATGGGACCTTATACTATATGAGGACACTGATGGGACCTTATACTATATGTGGACACTGATGGGACCTTATACTATATGGGGGCACTGATGGGACCTTATACTATATGTGGACACTGATGGGACCTTATACTATATGGGAACACTGATGGGACCTTATACTATATGGGGGCACTGATGGGACCTTATACTATATGGGCGCACTGATGGACCTTATACTATATGGGGGCACTGATGGGACCTTATACTATATGGGGACATTGATGGGACCTTATACTATATGCGGACACTGATGGGACCTTATACTATATGCGGACACTGATGGGACCTTATACTATATGAGGGGACTGATGGGACCTTATACTATATGGGGGCACTGATGGGACCTTATACTATAGGGTGACACTGATGGGACCTTATACTATATGGGGGCACTGATGGGACCTTATACTATATGGGGACACTGATGGGACCTTATACTATATGGGGGCAATGATGGGACCTTATACTATATGGGGGCACTGATGGGACCTTATACTATATGGGGACACTGATGGGACCTTATGCTATATGGGGGCACTGATGGGACTATATACTATATCAGGGGACTGATGGGACCTTATACTATATGGGGGCACTGATGGACCTTATACTATATGAGGGGACTGATGGGACCTTATACTATATGGGGACACTGATGGACCTTATACTATATGGGGGCACTGATGGGACCTTATACTATATGGGGGCACTGATGGGACCTTATACTATATGGGGGCACTGATGGGACCTTATACTATATGGGGACACTGATGGGACCTTATACTATATGGGGGCACTGATGGGACTATATACTATATCAGGGGACTGATGGGACCTTATACTATATGGGGGCACTGATGGACCTTATACTATATGAGGGGACTGATGGGACCTTATACTATATGGGGGCACTGATGGGACCTTATACTATATGGGGGCACTGATGGGACCTTATACTATATGGGGACACTGATGGGACCTTATACTGTATGGGGGCAATGATGGGACCTTATACTATATTGGGGCACTGATGGGACCTTATACTATATGGGGGCACTGATGGGACCTTATACTATATGGGGGCACTGATGGGACCTTATACTATATGGGGGCACTGATGGGACCTTATACTATATGTGGACACTGATGGGACCTTATACTATATGGGAACACTGATGGGACCTTATACTATATGGGGGCACTGATGGGACCTTATACTATATGGGCGCACTGATGGACCTTATACTATATGGGGGCACTGATGGGACCTTATACTATATGGGCGCACTGATGGACCTTATACTATATGGGGGCACTGATGGGACCTTATACTATATGGGGACATTGATGGGACCTTATACTATATGCGGACACTGATGGGACCTTATACTATATGCGGACACTGATGGGACCTTATACTATATGAGGGGACTGATGGGACCTTATACTATATGGGGGCACTGATGGGACCTTATACTATAGGGTGACACTGATGGGACCTTATACTATATGGGGGCACTGATGGGACCTTATACTATATGGGGACACTGATGGGACCTTATACTATATGGGGGCAATGATGGGACTTTATACTATATGGGGCAATGATGGGACCTTATACTATATGGGGGCACTGATGGGACCTTATACTATATGAGGGGACTGATGGGACTTTATACTATATGGGGGCACTGATGGGACCTTATACTATATGAGGGGACTGATGGGACTTTATACTATATGGGGCAATGATGGGACCTTATACTATATGAGGGGACTGATGGGACTTTATACTATATGGGGCAATGATGGGACCTTATACTATATGGGGGCACTGATAGGACCTTATACTATATGAGGGGACTGATGGGACTTTATACTATATGGGGGCACTGATGGGACCTTATACTATATGGGGGCACTGATGGGACCTTATACTATATGCGGGCACTGATGGGACCTTATACTATATGAGTAGACTGATGGGACTTTATACTATATGGGGGCACTGATGGGACCTTATACTATATGGGGGCACTGATGGGACCTTATACTATATGCGGGCACTGATGGGACCTTATACTATATGAGGGGACTGATGGGACCTTATACTATATGGGGCACTGATGGGACCTTATACTATATGCGGGCACTGATGGGACCTTAATATCTATATGGTCATACATACAGGTAGGTGTAACTTCTATATGTGGGCACAGAGGGGACTATTTACTGTAAGGGGGCACAAAGTAGGCACTGATGTTATGTGGGGCAATATACATGGGGAGTTTGTAAAGGGTGAGGATTATGCTGGAATGCGTTGGATTCTGACGTCATCATGGCGCTCCCACTGCCTCATAGGCCGCAGACATTCACCACCTTTTGGTCTGTTATAACCTGCAGCTCTGTCATAGATTTCAGCTGTATCTGCGTCATGAGGATGTAGATAGAGTTGCAAGGCTGCCATATACCAGAGGCTGTTGGCCCCACAGCTGCCGTCTGGGTCACAGCGGGCTGACCACTGGTGGCTCACAGGGTGGGCGGCCTACTGGGAATCTTCCTGGAATCCCAAAAGGCTCAGTCCTGGTCTGGAGTTAGTGAACGTGCCTGTGCGGCACAACCCTCTCACTTATTGTTATCCTGTTGGGCCTAATTTCAGGCAGGGGCCTGGAGCTGCAGCGCTATCAATCCCCACCTTAAAGGGGAACTCCACTGTTACTGAACAGAAGTGACGTCTCGTTCACCCAATCAGCAGCACAGACAGAGTCCCATCTCGGTTGGTAACTGGCGGGATGGGCCGTCACTCCTCTTCACCAAGGGTGTCTCCGAGGGTGGGGGCCAGTGGCAATAGACTTAAATGGTCGCTGTCTTTTCACACCCCTTCCCTCCATATGATCCATGTAATCTGTAACAAAACAGCTCCCTCTAGGTGTCTCCCTCCCCTGTAATCTGCCGTCCACTGCCTGTTGTTAGGGGAATTCTGTTTCTAGTAAGGCCCCATTCATACTACGTATTTTTCATACTGAATTGTGCTCCGGAGTTCAACTGTAGAAAATACAGTGCAGCAGCCTCTGCTGCATCATTCACACTATGGAATTTCCACAGCGGAAGTTCCACCATGGAAATTCTTGGCTTCCGAGTCCTCCATAAGAATGAACTTGTTCTTCTATGGAGACAACACTTGTACGAGTGGATACGACTGACGGGGGCACTAACATAGTATGAACCTATCCTGAGCCTGTTCTTTAAATACAATCTGCTGAGCTGCTGTATCTAATCCTCTGCTGTGTGATTCTATATGCTTAGCTGTGTATCTAATCTTTGGGGCATTGCTGAGCTGTGTATCTAATCTTTGGGGGGTTGCTGAGCTGTGTATCTAATCCTGTCTTGTGTGATACATTATTCTGAACTATGTATAAAATCCCCTCCTGGGTGATACTATATTCTGAGCTGTGTATCAAAACCTCTTCAGTGTGATACCATATTCTGAGCTGTGTATCTAATCTTCTGTGTGATACCTGGGGTGTCTGAGCTGTGTAATACTATATATACCTGTCTGATACTATATGTTGAGCTGTGTATTTAATCCCCTCCTGTGATATTTTATTTGCTGAGCTGCGTAGCTAATCCTCGGATATTGCTGAGCCGTGTATCTAATCCTGTTTTGTGTGATACATTATTCTGAACGGTGTATAAAATCCTCTCCTGTGTGATACCCAGGTTATCTAAGCTGTGTATCTAATCCTCTCCTCTGGTGTGTGAGCTTTGTATCTAATCCTCTCCTCTCCTTTGGTATCTGAGCTGTGTATCTAATCCTCTCCTTTGGTATCAGAGCTCTGTATCCTCTCATCTCCTCTGGTATCTGAGCTGTGTATCTAATCCTCTCCTCTGGTGTCTGAGCTGGGTATCTAATCCTCTCCTCTGGTATCTGAGCTGTGTATCTAATCTTCTCCTCTGGTGTCTGAGCTGTGTATCTAATCCTCTCCTCTCCTTTGGTATCTGAGCTGTGTATCTAATCCTCTCCTCTCCTCTGGTGTCTGAGCTGTGTATCTAATCCTCTCCTCTGGTATCTGAGCTGTATCTAATCCTCTCTTCTGGTGTCTGAGCTGGGTATCTAATCCTCTCCTCTCCTTTGTTATCTGAGCTGGGTATCTAATCCTCTCCTCTCCTTTGGTATCTAAGCTATGTATCTAATCCTCTCCTAAGGTGTTTTAGCTGTATATCTAATCCTCTCCTCTGGTGTCTAAGCTGTGTATCTAATCCTCCTCTGGTGTCTGAGCTGTGTATCTAATCCTCTCCTTTCAGTTACTATATGCTTAGCTGTGTATCTAATCCTCTCCTCTGGTATCTGAGCTGTGTATCTAATCCTCACCTCTGGTATCTGAGCTGTGTATCTAATCCTCTCCTCTGGTTTCTGAGCTGTGTATCTAATCCTCTCCTCTGTTGTCTGAGCTGTGTATCTAATCCTCTCTTTCCCTTTGGTGTCTGAGCTGTGTATCTAATCCTCTCCTCTGGTGTCTGAGCTGTGTATCTAATCCTCTCCTCTTGTGTCTGAACTGTGTATCTAATCCTCTCCTCTGGTGACTGAGCTGTGTATCTAATCCTCTCCTCTGGTGTCTCAGCTGTGTATCTAATCCTCTCCTCTGGTGTCTGAGCAGTGTATCTAATCCTCTCCTCTCCTCTGGTGTCTAAGCAGTGTATCTAATCCTCTCCTCTCCTCTGGTGTCTGAGCTGTGTATCTAATCCTCTCCTCTGGTGTCTGAGTTGTGTATTTAATCCTTTCCTCTGGTGTCTGAGCTGTGTATCTAATCCTCTCATCTGTTGTCTAAGCTGTTTATCTAATCCTCTCCTCTGGTGTCTGAGTTGTGTATCTAATCCTCTCCTCTGGTGTCTGAGCTGTGTATCTAATCCTCTCCTCTGGTATCTGAGCTGTATCTAATCCTCTCTTCTCCTCTGGTGTCTGAGCTGTGTATCTAATCCTCTCCTCTGGTGTCTGAGCTGTGTATCTAATCCTCTCCTCTGGTGTCTGAGCTGTGTATCTAATCCTCTCCTCTGGTATCTGAGCTGTATCTAATCCTCTCTTCTCCTCTGGTGTCTGAGCTGTGTATCTAATCCTCTCCTCTGGTGTCTGAGCTGTGTATCTAATCCTCTCCTCTCCTCTGGTGTCTGAGCTGTGTATCTAATCCTCTCCTATCCTCTGGTATCTGAGCTGTGTATCTAATCCTCTCCTCTGGTGTCTGAGCGGTGTATCTAATCCTCTCCTCTGGTGTCTGAGCTGTGTATCTAATCCTCTCCTCTGGTGTCTGAGCTGTGTATCTAATCCTCTCCTCTGGTGTCTGAGCTGTGTATCTAATCCTCTCCTCTGGTGTCTGAGCTGTGTATCTAATCCTCTCCTCTGGTATCTGAGCTGTATCTAATCCTCTCTTCTCCTCTGGTGTCTGAACTGTGTATCTAATCCTCTCCTTTGGTGTCTGAGCTGTGTATCTAATCCTCTCCTCTCCTCTGGTATCTGAGCTGTGTATCTAATCCTCTCCTCTGGTGTCTGAACTGTGTATCTAATCCTCTCCTCTGGTGTCTGAACTGTGTATCTAATCCTCTCTTCTCCTCTGGTGTCTGAGCAATGTATCTAATCCTCTCCTCTGACGTCTGAGCAGTGTATCTAATCCTCTCCTCTGGTGTCTGAGCAGTGTATCTAATCCTCTTCTCTGGTGTCTGAGCTGTGTATCTAATCCTCTCCTCTGGTGTCTGACCTGTGTATCTAATCCTCTCCTCTGGTATCTGAGCTGTATCTAATCCTCTCTTCTCCTCTGGTGTCTGATCTGTGTATCTAATCCTCTCCTCTGGTGTCTGAGCTGTGTATCTAATCCTCTCTTCTCCTCTGGTCTCTGAGCTGTGTATCTAATCCTCTCCTCTGGTGTCTGAGCTGTGTATCTAATCCTCTCCTCTCCTCTGGTGTCTGAGCTGTGTATCTAATCCTCTCCTCTGGTGTCTGAGCTGTGTATCTAATCCTCTCCTCTGGTGTCTGAGCTGTGTATCTAATCCTCTCCTCTGGTGTCTGAGCTGTGTATCTAATCCTCTCCTCTGGTGTCTGAGCTGTGTATCTAATCCTCTCCTCTGGTGTCTGAGCTGTGTATCTAATCCTCTCCTCTGGTGTCTGAACTGTGTATCTAATCCTCTCCTCTGGTATCTGAGCTGTATCCAATCCTCTCTTCTCCTCTGGTGCCTGACACTGTGTATCTAATCCTCTCCTCTGGTGTCTGAGCTGTGTATCTAATCCTCTCCTCTGGTGTCTGAGCTGTGTATCTAATCCTCTCCTCTGGTGTCTTAGCTGTGTATCTAATCCTCTCCTCTGGTATCTGAGCTGTATCTAATCCTCTCTTCTCCTCTGGTGTCTGAGCTGTGTATCTAATCCTCTCCTCTCCTCTGGTGTCTGAACTGTGTATCTAATCCTCTCCTCTGGTGTCTGAGCTGTGTATCTAATCCTCTCCTCTGGTATCTGAGCTGTGTATCTAATCCTCTCCTCTGGTGTCTGAACTGTGTATCTAATCCTCTCCTCTGGTGTCTGAACTGTGTATCTAATCCTCTCCTCTGGTGTCTGACCTGTGTATCTAATCCTCTCCTCTGGTATCTGAGCTGTATCTAATCCTCTCTTCTCCTCTGGTGTCTGAGCAGTGTATCTAATCCTCTACTCTGGTGTCTGAGCTGTGTATCTAATCCTCTCCTCTCCTCTGGTCTCTGAGCTGTGTATCTAATCCTCTCCTCTCCTCTGGTGTCTGAGCTGTGTATCTAATCCTCTCCTATCCTCTGGTATCTGAGCTGTGTATCTAATCCTCTCCTCTGGTGTCTGAGTTGTGTATGTAATCCTCTCCTCTGGTGTCTGAACTGTGTATCTAATCCTCTCCTCTGGTGTCTGAGCTGTGTATCTAATCCTCTCCTCTGGTGTCTGAGCTGGGTATCTAATTCTCTCCTCTGGTGTCTGGGCTGTGTATCTAATCCTCTCCTCTGGTGTCTGAGCTGTGTATCTAATCCTCTCCTCTGGTGTCTGAGCTGTGTATCTAATCCTCTCCTCTGGTATCTGAGCTGTATCTAATCCTCTCTTCTCCTCTGGTGTCTGAGCAGTGTATCTAATCCTCTCCTCTGGTGTCTGAGCTGTGTATCTAATCCTCTCCTCTGGTGTCTGAGCTGTGTATCTAATCCTCTCCTCTGGTGTCTGAGCTGTGTATCTAATCCTCTCCTATCCTCTGGTATCTGAGCTGTGTATCTAATCCTCTCCTCTGGTGTCTGAGCTGTGTATCTAATCCTCTCATCTGGTGTCTGAGCTGTGTATCTAATCCTCTCCTCTGGTGTCTGAGCTGTGTATCTAATCCTCTCCTCTGGTGTCTGAGCTGTGTATCTAATCCTCTCCTCTGGTGTCTGAGCTGTGTATCTAATCCTCTCCTCTGGTGTCTGAGCTGTGTATCTAATCCTCTCCTCTGGTATCTGAGCGGTGTATCTAATCCTCTCCTCTGGTGTCTGAGCTGTGTATCTAATCCTCTCCTCTGGTATCTGAGCTGTGTATCTAATCCTCTCCTCTCCTCTGGTGTCTCAGCTGTGTATCTAATCCTCTCCTCTGGTGTCTGAGCGGTGTATCTAATCCTCTACTCTGGTATCTGAGCTGTGTATCTAATCCTCTCCTCTGGTGTCTGAGCAGTGTATCTAATCCTCTCCTCTGGTGTCTGAGCTGTGTATCTAATCCTCTCCTCTGGTGTCTGAGCTGTGTATCTAATCCTCTCCTCTGGTGTCTGAGCTGTGTATCTAATCCTCTCCTCTGGTGTCTGAGCTGTGTATCTCTCCTCTGGTGTCTGAGCTGTGTATCTAATCCTGTCCTGTGTGATACCCGGGGTTGCTGTGTCTGTGCTCCCGCTGACCTCCTCCTGTCTGTTTCCAGCACAATGTGGCGGTGATGCTGCGATGTTTCCAGGGCCTGACACAGCGATCAGCAGACCGACACACTGCGACGACAGCAGCGCTGCGATAAACACCTGTCCTACCGGGATAAAGGGGAAACAACAGACGTATGGAGGGAGAACAACAAGTCCCAGCAGACAGTGATTGTTACCATCAGATACAATGTTACCGTATAAACCTCAGGAAAGAAGGCTGAAGCTTATGGGGGACACATTATGCTGGGAGTTGTAGTTCTATAACAACTGTAGAGCACAGATCTGTAGAGCAGGGTTCCTCCAGCTGTTGCAAAACTACAACTCCTAGCATGCACGGACAGCCTTCGGCTGTCCGGGCATGCTGTGAGTTGTAGTTTAGCAACAGCTGGAGGCACCCTGGCGGGGAAACACTGCTGTAGAGGGTATGATGGGTGTGATTGCTGCAGGTGGGGGTCATCAGTGAGCGGTCATGTGATCCTCATTACTATTCAGGAGGGCTGTGTACACTGGGGAGATGGATGGGAGAAGGTAAGTCAGGTGATATCCAATGTACAGGATAATTGGGCCTGCTATGTGGGGGATTCTCCCTAACCTGTATATGGCCTGGTATATGGGGGCACCCCCTGATCTATATATGGCCTGGAATATAAGGGCACCCCCTGATCTTTATATGGCCTGGTATATGGGGGCACCCCCTGATCTGTATATGGCCAGGTATGTGATAGGCACCCCCTGATCTGTATACGGCCCGGTACGTGATAGGCACCCCCTGATCTGTATATGGCCCGGTACGTGTTAGGCACCCCCTGATCTGTATATGGCCCGGGGTGTCATAGGCACCCCCTGATCTGTATATGGCCTGGGGTGTCATAGGCACCCCCTGATCTGTATACGGCCCAGTATGTGATAGGTACCCCCTGACCTGTATACGGCCCGGGATGTGATAGGCACCCCCTGATCTGTATACGGCCCGGGATGTGATAGGCACCCCCTGATCTGTATACGGCCCGGGACGTGATAGGCACCCCCTGATCTGTATATGGCCCGGGACGTGATAGGCACCCCCTGATCTGTATACGGCCCGGTACGTGATAGGCACCCCCTGATCTGTATACGGCCCGGTACGTGATAGGCACCCCCTGATCTGTATACGGCTCGGGATGTGATAGGTACCCCCTGACCTGTATACGGCCCGGGATGTGATGGGCACCCCCTGATCTGTATACGGCCCGGGATGTGATGGGCACCCCCTGATCTGTATACGGCCCGGGATGTGATGGGCACCCCCTGATCTGTATACGGCCCGGGATGTGATGGGCACCCCCTGATCTGTATACGGCCCGGGATGTGATGGGCACCCCCTGATCTGTATACGGCCCGGGATGTGATGGGCACCCCCTGATCTGTATACGGCCCGGGATGTGATGGGCACCCCCTGATCTGTATACGGCCCGGGATGTGATGGGCACCCCCTGATCTGTATACGGCCCGGGATGTGATAAGCACCCCCTGATCTGTATACGGCCCGGGATGTGATAGGCACCCCCTGATCTGTATACGGCCCGGGATGTGATAGGCACCCCCTGACCTGTATACGGCCCGGGATGTGATAGGTACCCCCTGACCTGTATACGGCCCGGGATGTGATAGGCACCCCCTGATCTGTATACGGCCCGGGATGTGATAGGCACCCCCTGATCTGTATACGGCCCGGGATGTGATAGGCACCCCCTGACCTGTATACGGCCCGGGATGTGATAGGCACCCTCTGATCTGTATACGGCCCGGGATGTGATAGGCACCCCCTGACCTGTATACGGCCCGGGATGTGATAGGCACCCCCTGACCTGTATACGGCCCGGGATGTGATAGGCACCCCCTGATCTGTATACGGCCCGGGATGTGATAGGCACCCCCTGATCTGTATATGGCCTGGTATGTGATAGGCACCCCCTGATCTGTATACGGCCCGGGATGTGATAGGCGCCCCCTGATCTGTATACGGCCCGGGATGTGATAGGCACCCCCTGATCTGTATACGGCCTGGTATGTGATAGGCACCCCCTGATCTGTATACGGCCCGGGATGTGATAGGCGCCCCCTGATCTGTATACGGCCCGGGATGTGATAGGCACCCCCTGATCTGTATACGGCCTGGGATGTGATAGGCACCCCCTGATCTGTATGTGATAGGCACCCCCTGATCTGTATACGGCCTGGGATGTGATAGGCACCCCCTGATCTGTATGTGATAGGCACCACCCCCTGATCTGTATGTGATAGGCACCACCCCCTGATCTGTATGTGATAGGCACCACCCCCTGATCTGTATGTGATAGGCACCACCCCCTGATCTGTATGTGATAGGCACCACCCCCTGATCTGTATGTGATAGGCACCACCCCCTGATCTGTATGTGATAGGCACCACCCCCTGATCTGTATGTGATAGGCACCACCCCCTGATCTGTATGTGATAGGCACCACCCCCTGATCTGTATGTGATAGGCACCACCCCCTGATCTGTATGTGATAGGCACCACCCCCTGATCTGTATGTGATAGGCACCCCCTGATCTGTATACGGCCTGGGATGTGATAGGCACCCCCTGATCTGTATGTGATAGGCACCTCCTGATCTGTATGTGACCCCCTGATCTGTATGCGGCCCATTATCGGTCGGACTGATCTATACACCGCACTGACCCCCGGCTGTACACAGTGATGGGGTCTTTATGACTTCCTGCCGTCTCTTTCATCCTCTCCAGGACACTTTGAAGTTTATTACCAATAATTCGGGGGGAGGGCAGTGACATCCCTAATGGGGGCGTCAGATTATTGGCTTCATATTATGTATAATTATGGGTCTCCAATCACTATCCAGGCTGCAAGAAGACATGGAGCACATCTCACATGGGGCCTGTATACATCCTCTGTACTGATCCTGCAGCTCTGGAGGTGACTGGAGGATAAGACATGATGTGACAGCAGAATAGTGAGTGCAGCTCTGGAGGTGACTGGAAGATAAGACATAATGTAACAGCAGAATAGTGAGTGCAGCTCTGGAGGTGACTGGAAGATAAGACATGATGTAACAGCAGAATAGTGAGTGCAGCTCTGGAGGATAAGACATGATGTGACAGCAGAATACTGAATGCAGCTCTGGAAGTGACTGGAGGATAAGACATGATGTAACTGCAGAATAGTGAGTGCAGCTCTGGAGGATAAGACGTGATGTGACAGCAGAATAGTGAGTGCAGCTCTGGAGGTGACATAACACATGATGTAACAGCAGAATAGTGAGTGCAGCTCTGGAGGATAAGACATGAGGCGACAGCAGAATAGTGAGTGCAGCTGTGGAGGTGACATAACACATGATGTAACAGCAGAATAGTGAGTGCAGCTCTGGAGGATAAGACATGAGGCGACAGCAGAATAGTGAGTGCAGCTCTGGAGGTGACATAACACATGATGTAACAGCAGAATAGTGAGTGCAGCTCTGGAGGTGACATAACACATGATGTAACAGCAGAATAGTGAGTGCAGCTCTGGAGGTGACATAACACATGATGTGACAGCAGAATAGTGAGTGCAGCTCTGGAGGTGACATAACACATGATGTAACAGCAGAATAGTGAGTGCAGCTCTGGAGGTGACATAACAAATGAAGTAACAGCAGAATAGTGAGTGCAGCTCTGGAGGTGACATAACACATGATGTGACAGCAGAATAGTGAGTGCAGCTCTGGAGGTGACATAACACATGATGTAACAGCAGAATAGTGAGTGCAGCTCTGGAGGTGACATAACACATGATGTAACAGCAGAATAGTGAGTGCAGCTCTGGAGGATAAGACATGATGTAACAGCAGAATAGTGAGTGCAGCTCTGGAGGATAAGACATGAGGTGACAGCAGAATAGTGAGTGCAGCTCTGGAGGATAAGACATGATGTAACAGCAGAATAGTGAGTGCAGCTCTGGAGGATAAGACATGAGGTGACAGCAGAATAGTGAGTGCAGCTCTGGAGGTGACATAACACATGATGTAACAGCAGAATAGTGAGTGCAGCTCTGGAGGATAAGACATGAGGTGACAGCAGAATAGTGAGTGCAGCTCTGGAGGATAAAACGGTGATGTAACAGCAGAATAGTAAGCGCAGCTCTGGAGGTGACATAACACATGATGTAACAGCAGAATTGTGAGTGCAGCTCTGGAGGTGACATAACACATGATGTAACAGCAGAATAGTGAGTGCAGCTCTGGAGGTGACATAACACATGATGTGACAGCAGAATAGTGAGTGCAGCTCTGGAGGTGACATAACACATGATGTAACAGCAGAATAGTGAGTGCAGCTCTGGAGGATAAGACATGATGTAACAGCAGAATAGTGAGTGCAGCTCTGGAAGTGACATAACACATGATGTGACAGCAGAATAGTGAGTGCAGCTCTGGAGGTGACATAACACATGATGTAACAGCAGAATAGTGAGTGCAGCTCTGGAGGATAAGACATGATGTAACAGCAGAATAGTGAGTGCAGCTCTGGAGGTGACATAACACATGATGTAACAGCAGAATAGTGAGTGCAGCTCTGGAGGTGACATAACACATGATGTAACAGCAGAATAGTGAGTGCAGCTCTGGAGGTGACATAACACATGATGTAACAGCAGAATAGTGAGTGCAGCTCTGGAGGTGACATAACACATGATGTAACAGCAGAATAGTGAGTGCAGCTCTGGAGGTGACATAAGACATGATGCCTTCTTCAGACTCCTGTACTTTCTGCACTGTTATCCGCGGTGGCTCCGCTGTGTGAACGCTCCCTTACAGCCCCATGTAACCTGTAGGTGTCAGTATAAATAGTGAGATCTCCTCTGGGAATGCTGACACTTGTAGTTCCCCTTCTTGCTGACTGCAGTGGCAGGTAATGTGGAGGGTGAGGGGTGACAGTGATCTGCCCTCATCTGTCTCACATTCCCCTGTGTCCCGGGTGGTTTCCTGTCTCCCCTCTGGAGCACAGAGACCCCTCTGTCCTTCACAGCAGCTGCTCGCTCCCCGCACTGCAGAAACATACCGCCTATTGTGCCCCCCACTATGTGCCAGCGAGGTCCTGCCCCCCCCCCAACCATCCCAGCAGGTCCACAGGGGAGACGTCTGTGAAATAGTATATATGTCCTGTACTGATCCAGTGGTCGGGTTCACACCACGTTTTTGCAGTACAGTTCACGTATATGTTTTCAATTTGAAAACCGTACGGAACCGTATTGAAGATGTATGCCAAAAGATGCATCCCGTTGTGTCCGTTTTGCGTCTTATAAGGTTTTGTCAGTTATTTTTTTTTTCAGGTACCCAAAACTGCAGCCTACCACGTCATTTGGTCCGGGTGAAAAACTGTATTGAAACGTATACGTTTTTTTTTTGTTTTTTTTTTTACATGGGAGTTAATGGGAATCATAGAGAACCACATGTGCGTACGGTTCCATCCGGTTTTCACCATATACGGTTTTTGACTTTGCAGAGGGTTTTTTTCTTGGAATTTCAATCAAACAGGTGAAACTTTATTCATAATGGAGTGAAAAGTTAAAAACGTATAGGTTTCATTTTCTTAAAAAACGGATGCAACCGGACATCATTTTTTAAACCGTATACAGATTAAAATTTGTACCCTCGTTTTGATACAATTTAGCCAGGATTTGAGTAATCTGTTTGGTTTTTTTATTTTATTTTTTATCCAAAACCTGATACGGGAACTGTACTGCAAAAATGTGGTGTGAGCCCGGCCTAATACGGCGCGCACTGATCCGGGATAACAAGGCCAAAGCAAGCTCTTACAGCTGTAGCGTACAGATCTATAGGGTGTAGGATGTTTTGTATCTGGTTACTAGGACATGCTGGAAGTTGTAGTTCTGCAACAGCTGGAGAGTACTGATCTATAGGGTGTATGATGTCCTGTATCTGGTCATTAGGGCATGCTGTGAGTTGTAGTTCTGCAGTAGCTCTTGTGGTGTCAGCGGGATTCAATGCTGGGTAGATGCTATAACCCTGGGGGCAGATGTTATTAACCCCTTCTTGTCGTGACACCAGGGCATGGTTTAGCCTTAACCACCTGAAGGTAATACCGCTGGTCCTGGGCCAGGCACGGGGGGCAATGAAGATACCGGCGCAAAGTTACGGATAACGGTATCTTTACTGAGGATAGACAGATGACACAGTCTATGCAGTACAGCCGATATACCAAGGAGGAGACCAGTGACACAGGGACCTCGCTGGGTTGCTGGTACTTGTAGTATGTAGAGACACTTTAGTGCAGGCCACGGTGACTATATAGAAGACTTGACGATTGACATGAAGAGGACTTTATCCTACTTGTGGTGACTTTGTGGCTACAGACTTTAGGCTTGAGGCCTCCAATGCTCCGGACACTCTGAGACGACTGCATTGGACCTCAGCAGGAATAGCAATGAGCTAAGAGAGAGATTGCAGCCCCTCCCGTGGTTTTATAAGGGGGCTGTGCAAGGAGCCCATAGGTCACTTGGGGGGGGGGGGTCACCTGGTCACTAGTGCCTCCTGGGTAACAATCACATGGTAACGGCTATTAAAGAAACAGTACATGGAGAGACTCTGCCTGACAGGGCAGGAGAAGTATGGGAACACACCATCCCGTACTGGGCAACCACAAACTCCCCCTCTTTAATGGAGCCGTCCTTGCCGCCCAGTTCTGGAGGGCGGAGGACCGGAATGATCACAGGGGCCACAGACAATTCCTGGGGCATTTCAAACAATGTCCATTTCCAGGTCTGATGTAGATGAACAGAGGAACACAAGTGTCCATGTAGCATAAAATGTCCTTACACGCTCCAAACATGTGAGGGTTATTAGACCTAGTAACTCTATATACATCATTAGACATTAGTGTTACCTTTTTACTGTTCGTGTGCTGTGGAAAACCTTCTGGCCAGTAAAGTATCCTGGACACGTGGACACAAGAAAATATTAGACATTATAGACATTTGTGGACTGGTATTACTGTAAACACTACAGCCCTAATGTAGATAGACATGTGTACATTATGTAGTATTAGTTAATTATGTGTGACAATTAACTTTATGTGGTACTTTAATCTTTATATGGTACTGGTGGTGAGTTAGGGGCTATGTCCGTCCTGACCGGGTCAGGATACATCCCTTACAGATTGCCAGATACAAAAGACACTGTATACTTTGACTTCACTGTACAAACAGGTTATATACACTTTATTACATTATACTATAACAATTATAGTACACGAACGCAGGTATTTACTCGTGCAAACTAGTGAGCAAAAATATATTACTGTAACAATATGTACACACAGGTCCATTGTACCGCTCTATAGTCCAGGTACATTATAGAGTTATACACTTACGAAATTGGTTGCAACAAAACCTCTTGACAAGTCCGTCATGCGCTGTACTTGATCGTTGCTGGTAACCTGTAACAATAAAAAGGGTTCTCACCCAAAATTCAGTTAGTCTTGTCGACCATAGTGGTCAAGGTAGTTATCAAGATGCTCCTCAATACGGCATCTTTCCATCCCACTCTCGCCGGTCGGTTTGCTTCCTAGGTTGAGATAAACCTAGGGCCACAAGACTGGGCCCCCTCCATGGGGATGACATGTGTCTTCCATGAGACGTGGGTCAAACTGGACTTGGTGATGGTCGGACTCGCAGTGACCGCCACTTGTACCGCAGCAGCTTGTGCCACTGGGGGATGAACAGTTGGTGCCTGTTGGACCGGCCAAACCTTCGCATCAGTTGGGTAGGCCGAGGCACTTTGGTGCCCGCTGATTAGGCCAAACCTCCTCGACTACAGGAGTAGGCCTGGGCACATCCTTAGATGACTCTGGTAGGTATGTTGGAGCATAGCAGGTGCCTCGGACATGAAGGCCTTTCTCTCGGACGGTACCTTTGACTTTCGGAGGCAGCGACCCAAAGGGATCTGCGTCCCAGTTGTCCGAAGGGAAATAAGCGAATGGAATCTACATTGGGTTCTTTGGACAGGTCACCGCAGCTGCCCACTCTCCTCTCATGCTCTACACATGCGTATACAGGCGTCATCACCCTCTCGGGTATGCTCCAATTTTCTTATGCTCAGGGCTAGGGGTGGAAGGAGGGGTAGAAAATGTGGCCTCAGCCGGGGTACTCACTGCCGATTCTTCCGTCAGGATTTCGACCCAGGACCCCCAGGTTCGGTGATGAGGGGACAGCCTCACCGGCGGTGATGCGCTTGATGACTCAGATGAGTCCGCCTCTGGGGTTGCTGGCCAGTCCCTGTTTTCCTCCGGCAGTGGGACTAGGTGGCAGGCCTCCTTGGCCCCAAGGGAAAGATGTTGCAGGCAGTCAGCCAGTTCTTGAAACAGCTGCACCGCGGCCACGGCAACTTGCAGGGCCTCCGGCGTCATCTTGGGATTCTCCACACGTGCTTCTACTTCTGTGCCATGTTGCTCCTCTCTGCGTCTTCCGGTATACTGTACAGCTCCGGCAGCGTGGTCCCTTTTATATTGGGCTCCAAGAAAATGGCCATTGGCCAGAAGGACGTCAGCGGTGCAGCGCTGACTTCCGCTTCCCCTGCAACAAGGGGCGGATCTTCACAGTTGCACTTCGGCATGGAGACAGCGACATGATTTCCTCGCCCAGGTGCGGGACGTTGACCAGCGCGGGATATTTTCTCGCGCATCTTTAATCTGTTCAGGTACAGGCAATGCTGGATAATGTAACATGGCTTCTGTTCTAATTTTGCACATAGTTTGTGTGACTTTTTTTGTGTGTTTTCCAAATAACGGGCAACAAACTTTTCTTCACCTCCCCCTCTAATTTCTTTAGCGCCACGGTTAAAACACATTTCAATGACAAAGTTCTGTACACTTTTTGGCGCAAACTTCTGTCGCATCGGCCTGCAAATTTTTGCAAATAGTATTGGACACAGTTCAGACTAGGGGGGAGGACTTGTGGCAAATGGCGCACACCTGTATCCTGTTCGTGACGCCAAAAGTTGTGCTGAAATGTAGGGCAGATGTTATAAACCAAATGGCAGATGTTATTAACCCCTTCTTGTCGTGACGCCAGGGCGTGGTTTAGCCTTAACCACCCGAAGGTAATACCGCTGGTCCTGGGCCAGGCACGGGGGGCAATGAAGACACCAACGCCAAGTTACAGACAACGGTATCTTTACTGAGGATAGACAGGTGACACAGTCTATGCAGTACAGCCGATATCCCAAGGAGGTGACCAGTGACACAGGGGGACCTCACAGGATTGCTGGGACTTGCAGTAGGTAGAGACACTTTAGTGCAGGCCACGGTGACTATACAGAAGACTTGACTGACTTGACTATTGACATGAAGATGACTTTATCTGACTTTGTGGCTGCAGACTTTAGGCTTGAGGCCTCCAATGCTCCGGACACTGAAACAACTGCATTGGACCTCAGCAAGAATAGCAATGAGCTAAGAGAGAGATTGCAGCCCCTCCCCCGGTTTTATAGGGGGGCTGTGTAAGGAGCCCATAGGTCACTTGGGGGGTCACCTGGTCACTAGTGCCTCCTGGGTAACAATCACATGGTAACGGCTATTAAAGAAACAGTACATTTTATTATACAACTTATATACATAGGGGATAACACATAAAGGGGGGTCCTGGGGACATGGAGAGACTCTGCCTGACAGGGCAGGAAAAATACGGGGACACACCATCCCGTACTGGGCCACCACACTCAATTATGCCACCACTATGTCCACCCTTCTCCTTCGTGCACCCATCTTTCCCAGAGCCCGGATCCTTCTGTTTTTTATTTAATTTTTTTTCTTGATTTTATTTCCATCTCATCAGACCGGAACGTGCAGAGTCTTGTCCCGATCCAGGTGAAGAATTTATATAAAATGGGAGGAGCCTGGGTCCCCGCCACTGATTTCCTTTCGCCACGCCTGAGTATTTTATGACACTAATCCGAAGGTTTATTGTTTATTGTGCGCCGCCTGTGGGCAAAACCGCGCTCCAGACCTGCCGCGGCGAGAGCTGCTCAGCAATTAGCTGCTCCCCCCTATGTAAACTGCTGGAGGGGCGAGAGCCAACACATCTGCGAGCTGCCCCAGCCTGTCCCCACCTGGGGGGGGGGGGGGGGGGGGGGGGGGGGGGAGGCTCATCCCCTCTGCGTCCTGCCTTCTATTCTCTGCAGTCTAGCACACAGAGCACAGCCTCGTCTACACTACACCGCTCAGGCGTCTCCAGACGTCCGTCTACAGGTAAGGAGCTGAGGGTTTGTTACTATGGACGAATCGTTGTATAATGAAAAGTTCTGCAACTTTCTAATAACTCTGCTCGCTGTCAGTGAATGGAAACCTTCTTGTTCGTCTAGAACCAGAACCACTCCAGCTGCTGCAAAACTACAACTTCCAGCATGCCCGGACAGCCGACGGCTGTC
This sequence comes from Hyla sarda, assembly GCF_029499605.1. NCBI lineage: Eukaryota > Metazoa > Chordata > Amphibia > Anura > Hylidae > Hyla > Hyla sarda. The sequence continues at coordinate 39,306 of NW_026610784.1, forward strand.
CGGGCATGCTGGGAGTTGTAGTTTTGCAACAGCTGTAGGCAACCTGGTTGGGAAACCCTTAAATGCTGACACAAGTGTGAACCTAGATGAGATATCAGCCTGGATTTCAGACTGATACATTGTAACAAACAGGAGTGAAATTTGCCCTGGTGATGCGATCGCCTCATAGGATGTTGTTTAGACTGATACATTGTAACAAACTGTCAGGACAGGAGAGATATTTGTGCTGCTGATGTGTTTACCTCACTAAGGATTATTTAGACTGATACATTGTAACAAACCAAAAGACTAGAGGACACCACTATACAGATTGCTTATCATAGTGCTGGAATACCTGCAACTGAAACAAGACCACACACGATACATTGTAACAAACTATCTGGATACGAGCAAGATCTGCACCACTGATGGGTTTACATGGCAAAGGATTGCTTATACTGATACATTGTAACAAACTATCTGGATACGAGTGAGATCTGCATCACTGATGGGTTTACATGGCAAAGGATTGCTTATACTGATACATTGTAACAAACTATCTGGATATGAGTGAGATCTGCACCACTGATGGGTTTATATGACAAAGGACTGTTTATACTAATACATTGTAACAAACTATCAGGAGGAGGGAGATCTGCATCACTGATGGGTTTACATGACAAAGGGTTGTTTACACTGATACATTGTAACAAACTAACTGAATACAGTGAGATCTGCACCACTGAGGCTAAGTTCACACAGCCGTTGGTTCCCGTCCCGATATTCACCCGTTCAAGTAAATTAACGGAACATGAAAAAAAGCGGGTGACCAACGGGTACAAATGGATTGCAAACTGGTCTAGTAACCCGTTTTTTTTGTTTTTGTTTTTTTTAAACGGTTGAAAACTCCAATATTATATCCGTTTGCGCCCGTTTTAATCCGTTAATCCTTTTATCCATTAATTCCTGGTTCATGCCACCTCTTCTGAGCATGCTCAGAAGAAAATAGATGTGAAAAACTGGTTGAAATTAACGGGTACAAACGGGTAAATTAAAGGGTAACCCGTTTGTAACCCGTTTCCCATAGACTTCATTGTTAAATTTAAAAGACCCGTTTTTCACCCGTTCTTTTTGACGGGCAAAAAAATTGTGCATGGAACGTCTTTTGGCCGTCAAAAATAATGGGTTAGAAACATAACGGGTGATAAAGGACTCAAAAAATCCCATTGAGATCAGTGGGATCTGTTTAATCCTTTACAACCCATTTGCAAAATTAGCAAACGGGTTGCATAACGGGCATTTTTTGACGGGAGCAGGCGGCTGTGTAAATGAGCACTGATGGGTTTACATGACAAAGAATTAACACTGATACATTGTAACAAACTATCTGGATACAGTGACATATGCACCACTGATGGGCTTACATGACAAAGGATTGTCTATACTGATACATTGTAACAAACTATCTGGATATGAGTGAGATCTGCACCACTGATGGGTCTACATGACAAAGGATTGTTTACACTGATACATTGTAACAAACTATCTGGATATGAGTGAGATCTGCACCACTGATGGGTCTACATGACAAAGGATTGTTTACACTGATACATTGTAACAAACTATCTGGATATGAGTGAGATCTGCACCACTGATGGGTCTACATGACAAAGGATTGTTTACACTGATACATTGTAACAAACTATCTGGATACAGTGAGATCTGCACCACTGATGGGTTTACCTCACAGGGAATTGTCTAGTCTGATAGTTTGTTACAATGTATCAGTGTAGACAATGTCCTTAGAGGCAAACACATTAGTAGCACAAATCTCCATCCTACCCTATGAGTTTGTTACAATGTATCAGGACAGGAGAGAGAGGTTTATGCTCCTAATGACTTTACCTCACAGAACATTGTCTACACTGATACATTGTAACAAACAACCAGGACAGAATAGAGATTTGTGCTGCTGTGTTTACCTCACAACGGATTGTCTAGACTGATACATTGTAACAGACTATCTGGATAGAGAGTTCTGCACCATTGATGCGTTTACCTCACACAGAATTGTCTAGACTGATAGTTTGTTACAGTGTATCAGGGCAGAAGAGAGATTTGAACTATTAGTATGTTTGCGTCACTGAACACTGTCTACACTGATACATTGTAACAAACTATCAGTAGAACCAGAACGCCTCCAGCTGTTGCAAAACTACATCTCCCAGCATGCCCGGACAGCCAACGGCTGTCCGGGCATGCTGGGAGTTGTAGTTTTGCAACAGCTGGAGGCAACCTGCTTGGGAAACACTGGTGATTCAAAATGGAAAAATGAAAATGCTGACACAGGTGTGAACCTAGATGAGATATCAGCCTGGATTTCAGACTGATACATTGTAACAAACAGGAGTGAAATTTGCCCTGGTGATGCGATCGCCTCATAGGACGTTGTTTAGACTGATACATTGTAACAAACTGTCAGGACAGGAGAGATATTTGTGCTGCTGATGTGTTTACCCCACTAAGGATTATTTAGACTGATACATTGTAACAAACCAAAGGGCACGACTATGCAGATTCCTTATCATAGTGCTGGAATACCGGCAACTGAAACAAGACCACACCCGATACATTGTAACAAACTATCAGGAGGAGTGAGATCTGCACCACTGATGGGCTTACATGGCAAAGGATTGTTTACACTAATACATTGTAACAAACTATCTGGATAGGAGTGAGATCTGCACCACTGATGGGTTTACCTTACAAAGAATTGTTTATACTGATGCATTGTAACAAACTATCAGGAGGAGTGAGATCTGCACCACTGATGGGTTTACCTTACAAAGAATTGTTTATACTGATACATTGTAAAAAACTATCAGGAGGAGTGAGATCTGCACCACTGATGGGCTTACATGACAAAAGATTGTTTAAACTGATACATTGTAACAAACTATCTGGATACAGTGAGATCTGCACCACTGATGGGTTTACATGGCAAAGGATTGCTTATACTGATACATTGTAACAAACTATCTGGATACGAGTGAGATCTGCACCACTGATGGGTTTACCTTACAAAGAATTGTTTATACTGATGCATTGTAACAAACTATCAGGAGGAGTGAGATCTGCACCACTGATGGGCTTACATGACAAAAGATTGTTTAAACTGATACATTGTAACAAACTATCTGGATACAGTGAGATCTGCACCACTGATGGGTTTACATGGCAAAGGATTGCTTATACTGATACATTGTAACAAACTATCTGGATACGAGTGAGATCTGCACCACTGATGGGTTTAAAGGGGTACTCCCATGGAAAACATTTTTTTTTTTTTTTTTTTTTCAATCACCTGGTGCCAGAAAGTTAAACAGATTTGTAAATGACTTCTATTAAAAAAATGTTAATCCTTCCAGTACTTTTTAGGGGCTATATACTACAGAGGAAAGGCTTTTCTTTTTGGGTTTCTCTGCTGTCACGACCACAGTGCTCTCTGCTGACCTCTGCTGTCCATTTTAGGAACTGTCCAGAGCAGCATATGTTTGCTATGGGGATTTTCTCTTGCTCTGGACAATTCCTGACATGGACAGCAGAGGTCAGCAGAGAGCATTGTGGTCGTGACAGCAGAGAAATCCAAAAAGAAAAGCATTTCCTCTGTAGTATACAGCCCCTAAAAAATACTGGAAGGATTAAGATTTTTTAATAGAAGTCATTTACAAATCTGTTTAACTTTCTGGCACCAGTTGATTTAAAAAAATTAAAAAAAAGTTTTCAATGGGAGTACCCCTTTAACTCACAGGGGCATTGTGTAGACTGATAGTTTATTACAATGTATCGGGGCAGGAGAGAGATTTGTACTATTAGTGTGTTTGCCTCACAGAGAACATTGTCTACACTGATACATTGTAACAAACCATAGGAGAGAGTATGCACACCTGATGTTAGAGGTTCATCTAGATCAGTGTTCCCCAACATGTGGCCCTTCAGCTGTTGCAAAGCTACATCTCCTGAGGCATGATGGAAGTGTTAGTTCTGCAACAGCCGAAGAACGGCAAGTTGGAGAAACCATCGCTCTAGACTGCTACTTCTCGCAGAGGGTCCGTTACAGTTGCATGTATAGTTTTTCAAATCCTAGATGTGAACTAGATTTTTTTTCATTCACTGACAACAAACAGAGGTATTAAAATTTGAATAAATTTAGATACTAAAGGGAGCGATCACTGCGGAAATGTTTACATCGACAGGTGTCACTGTACAGGAAAGCGGTGGAAGCGCACACTGGGGAAAAAAAGAATCCGGCGCGTGGGATTTCAGCGTGGCAGAATGTTCTGTTGGGAGATAATGTGCTTTCAGAGGATGCAATTGTAACAAACCCTCAGCTGTGACAAGTATAGGATTGGAGCAAGTTTTCAGCCTCTTGGTTGAAATAAAGTTGTTCCCATTCACTGACTGCAAGCCAAGGTCTAGAAAATGGTGGGAAACAAACACTAAGGGGAGATGTATAAAACCTTGCGCAGAGTTGCGGTTTACCATAGCAACGGTCGTGTTTAAAGCGTTTATACAAACGACAGCCGAAATCTATTTGGTTGCTATGGGCGACTGATAAAAAGTTATAGAAGATCTATAATCTACCGATCACTCAGCTACAGGAGATGTCGGGATACAGGTTACGGTATGTCTCCTGGTCACGGTGATGCTGCAAATAACGCACAACGTATGTGGAGGAAAATTGTGCATGTCCCTTTAAGAAGAAAGCGTCCTACTGGTGGAATGTCTCCTACTGCAAACTTCTCCGGGAAGATTAGATCTGTGCAGGTGCGGGGTGTGCTCGTGTGGACGATTGGAATTTTTAAAGGAAATTGAAGCAATACAGTAGTTTCTGTGTTCTAGGAAACAGTCAGCAAGTGTGTGGACAGAGATTCTCCTAAGGCGGTGTTTCCCAACTAGGGTGCCTCCAGCTGTTGAAAAACTACAACTCCCCTTATACCCGGACAGCCTTTGGCTGTGAATTTGCAGAGGAAATTTAGCGAGGAATTTCCATTCTGAATTTCATCAGTGTGAACTGACCCTAATGGCCTACAGCAGCCTCCTCTTATTGTCTATGGCAATATGCTGCGGACAATAAGTGCCGCCTCATTCACTACAGCAGTGTTTTCCAATTGGTGTGCCCCCAGCTGTTACAAAACTACAACTCGCAGTATGCCCGGACAGCCTTAGGCTGTCGGGGCATGCTGGGAGTTGTAGTTTTGCAACAGCTGGAGGCACCCTGGTTGGAAACACTGTCCTAAGGACTTGTTCACACTAAAAAATTTCCACTTGCACCTATCTCCCATTGATCTCAATGGGATTCCACTGCTTAATTCACATGTCAGACGTTTTGCTACAGAATTTAATTCCGGAATGTTTAATCTTCCTGTGGAATCCACCAGAGAAGTCCCCTCGATGTCAGATTGCAGCAGAAATAAATGCTAAATCTGTATCATTCCTGCTCTGTGTGAATTTGCAGAGAAAATTTTGTGAGGCATGTGAACTGACCCTAATGGCCTACAGCAGCCTCCTCCTGGAATCGCCACTCGATGTCTGCGACAATATGCTGTGGACAATAAGCACTGCCACATTCACTACACCAATGTTTCCTAATCGGTGTGCCCCAAGCTGTTGCATAACTACAACTCCCAGCATGCCTGCACAGTCCTAGAAATGTCAGAATTTCCGCTACAAAATTCAAATCCAGAATGTTTAATCTTCTGGCGAAATCCACTAGAGAAATCTCCTCTGTGTTAGGCTGCCGCAAAAGTAAGTGCCGAATCTGGATAATTTCTGCCCTGTGCAGAAGATTGTGAATTCAGAGAGGAAATACAGTGAGGGATTTAATTTGAACTGACCCTAATGGCCTACAGCAGCCTCCTATTTAAATCGGCACTTAGTGTGCGGCAATATACTGCAGCAGTGTTTTCCAATCAATGTGCCTCCAGTTGTTGCAAAATTACAATTCCCAACATGCCCTGACTGTTTTAGGCTCTCTGGGCATACTGGGTCTTGTAGTTTTGCAACAGCTGGAGGAACCCTGGTTAGGAAACCTTTCACTACAGCATAGTGCTGGAACTTCTCTGGCAAATTCCGCCTGCAGATTGTCCATGTTTAATCTTAAAGATGAATCCATTTTTCATAGTGTGAACCGAGCAGCAGTATCCCATTGACCTCAATGTGAGGCTGCTGCAAGCTGTAAGTGCATAATGCAGAAAGGGGACTCTCTTCCTACATACAGATACTGGAATAAAAGACTATGCTTCCCAGAATGCAAAGCAATGTACAAACACTAAACAAGCATGGAATGATTTCAGCTCTGGAGCTGCAGAATTTTGAAATGATTTGGCTACAGCTGGGGCCACACTCCTCGCCAATGAATGCCATAGACCAGTGTTTCCCAACCAAGGTGCCTCCAGCTGTTGCTAAATGTGCAATCTTCTGGTGGATTCCAGAATGTTTAAACTGCTAGTGGAAGTCCCCTCTGTGTCAGATTGCCGCAGGCTTAAAGGGGTACTCCGGTGGAAAACTATTTATTTTTTAAATCAACTGGTGCCAGAAAGTTAAACAGATTTGTAAATTACTTCTATTTAAAATTCTTAATCCTTCATGTACTTATCAGTTGCTGTATGATCCACATGAAGTTCATTTCTTTTTTGAATTTCCTTTCTGTCTGACCACAGTGCTCTTTGCTGACACCTCTGTCCATGTCAGGAACTGTCCAGAGTAGGAGCAAATCCTCATAGCAAACCTCTACTGTATCATTTATGCTCTGTCCGCATTCCCTGAATTTCCTCAGTCTGAACTGACCCTGATGGCCTACAGCAGCCTCCAGTTAAAGGGGTTATCCAGGAAAAAACTTTTTTTTATATATCAACTGGCTCCAGCAAGTTAAACAGATTTGTAAATTACTTCTATTAAAAAATCTTAATCCTTTCAGTACTTATGAGCTTCTGAAGTTTAGGTTATTCTTTTCTGTCTAAGTAATCTCTGATGACAAGTGTCTCGGGAAACGCCCAGTTTAGAAGAGGCTTTGCTATGGGAATTTGCTTCTAAACTGGGCGTTTCCCGAGACACGTGTCATCAGAGATTACTTAGACAGAAAAGAACACCCTTAACTTCAGAAGCTCATAAGTACTGAAAGGATTAAGATTTTTTAATAAAAGTAATTTACAAATCTGTTTAACTTTCTGGAGCCAGTTGATATATATAAAAAAGTTTTTTCCTGGGATGCCCCTTTAATGCCAAAGACCAGTGTTTTCCAATGAGTGTGCCTCCAGCTGTTGGAAAAATACAACTCCCAGCATCCCTGGACAGCTGAAGGTTGCCCGGACATGCTGGAAGTTGTAGTTTTGCAACAGTAGGAGGCTCACTTGTTGGTAATCACTGCCATAGACTCTGGTTGATTGTCATCCTTCTATTCGGCCTGTGGCATTCTGTTCATGAACCAGTAAATGTTAACTATTTGTTGTATCTATTCTAGGTTTCCACATCATTATGAGGGTCCTAATGTCCGTCGGGGTCTTGTTGGGAGTCGTCGGTCTCCTGCACACAGTCTCGGGGTTCCCTTTCATCCTCACCCAGCTCAGCACCCGCAAAAGCAGCTGCAAGCCGATCCCCAGCAGTATGTCGCTTTGCCACGGGGTAGGCTACAGCGAGATGCGTCTGCCCAACCTGCTGGGCCACGACACCATGAAGGAGGCCCTCCAACAGGCAGGCTCCTGGGTGCCCCTCCTCACCAAGCAGTGCCACGCTGACACCAAGAAGTTCCTTTGCTCCCTCTTTGCCCCGGTATGCCTCAGTGACCTGGAGGAGGCCATCTACCCCTGCCGATCCCTGTGCGAGGAGGTGAGGGACGGCTGCACCCCAGTGATGGCCGCATTTGGGTTCCCATGGCCTGAGATGTTTAACTGCTCCCAGTTTCCTTTAGGGAATGAGCTGTGTGTGCCCCCTGCTGGTCAGGAGGACAGGACCCCGGTAGTGAAAGAAGGTAAGTGGGGGTAGATTGGGGCCTTGGCGCAGCCGATTCCTGTCCAAAATCCTCATACTTATCCTCTCATCTGCTTTCAGAGCTCCTCTGCCCACCCTGCCACAGCGCCGGTGACACCGAGAAGGAATTCCTGCAGGATTTCTGCTCCCGTGATTTTGGTGAGTCGTATAGACCGAAATAATGACCAGATTGTGACTGGGGACGATTAATTTCCAGTACAGAACCTGTAAGGTATTCTGGAATATTGGACTCAAATACACCCAAGAATCCGGACTATAAGGCGTCAATCAGAAGGCAAAAAGAAGTAAGCCCTGCCCCCTGGACACTTCCTGTATCTAAGGGAGTGTCTTGTGAACGTATCGGTTATCTCAGGGGACCTGACTGTACGTTTAATAGGATTACATCTAGATGATTCCCACTGAGCTGCTGTATCTCATCCTCTTGTGTGATACTGTCTGCTGAGCCACTGTATCTAAATTGATAATGGTTGATACTGGCTACTTATCTGGTGTATCTAATCCTATCATGTGTGATACTGTCTGCTGACCTGCTGTATCTCATGCTCTCATTTATGACACTGTCTGCTGAACCGCTGTATCTCATCCTCTTGTGTGATACTGTCTGCTGACCTGCTGTATCTCATCCTCTTGTGTGATACTGTCTGCTGACCTGCTGTATATCATCCTCTTGTGATACTGTCTGCTGACCTGCTGTATCTCATCCTGTCATGTGTGATACTGTCTGCTGAGCCGCTGTATCTCATCCTCTTGTGTGATACTGTCTGCTAATCCGCTGTATCTCATCCTCTTGTGTGATACTGTCTGCTGACCTGCTGTATCTCATCCTCTTGTGATACTGTCTGCTGACCTGCTGTATCTCATCCTCTTGTGATACTGTCTGCTGACCTGCTGTATCTCATCCTGTCATGTGTGATACTGTCTGCTGAGCCGCTGTATCTCATCCTCTTGTGTGATACTGTCTGCTGAGCCGCTGTATCTCATCCTCTTGTGTGATACTGTCTGCTGAGCCGCTGTATTTCATCCTCTTGTGTGATACTGTCTGCTGAACTGCTGTATCTCATCTTCTTGTGTGATACTTTCTGCTGAACCGCTGTATCTCATCCTCTTGTGTAATACGGTCTGCTGAGCTGCTGTATCTCATCCTCTTGTGTGATACTATCTGCTGAGCTGCTGTATCTCATCCTCTTGTGTGATACTGTCTGCTGAACCGCTGTATCTCATCTTCTTGTGTGATACTGTCTGAGCGGTTGTATCTAATCTCATGTGTGATACTGTCTGAGCAGTTGTATCTAATCTATTGTGTGATACTGTCTGAGCAGTTGTATCTAATCTCATGTGTGATAATGTCTGCTGAACCGCTGTATCTCATCTTCTTGTGTGATACTGTCTGAGCAGTTGTATCTAATCTCATGTGTGATACTGTCTGATCAGTTGTATCTAATCTCATGTGTGATACTGTCTGATCAGTTGTATCTAATCTAATGTGTGATACTGTCTGAGCAGTTGTATCTAATCTAATGTGTGATACTGTCTGAACAGTTGTATCTAATCTAATGTGTGATACTGTCTGAGCAGTTGTATCTAATCTCGTGTGATACTGTCTGCTGAGCTGCTGTATCTCATCCTCTCATGTGTGATACTGTCTGAGCCGCTGTATCTCATCCTTTCATGTGTGATACTGTCTGCTGAGCTTCTGTATCTAATCCTCTCATGTGTGATACTGTCTGAGCAGTTGTATCTAATCCTCTCATGTGTGATACTGTCTGAGCAGTTGTATCTAATCCTCTCATGTGTGATACTGTCTGAGCAGTTGTATCTAATCCTCTCATGTGTGATACTGTCTGAGCAGTTGTATCTAATCCTCTCATGTCAGATACTGTCTGAGCAGTTGTATCTAATCTAATGTGTGATACTGCCTGTTGAGCCGTCCCACACAGCACTACACCCCCCATCATGCCTCCTCCCTTGTTCTGACCCTTATGTTCCTCCTCTCGCCCTCAGCCATGAAGGTGACAATCCGCTCGGTGTCCACCATGGATGGAGACGTCATGGTGATCCCGGAGGTGAGGAGCCGGACGGTGTATAAGGCCAAAGGATGGACGGAGGAGGAGCTGAAGAAGACCGTCCTGTGGCTGACCGATGGAGACAACTGCGTCTGCCAGGACCTGCAGGAGCCCGGGGCCACGCTCCTGGTCATGGGGCATCGGGCAGACGACCGGCTCGCCATCTCCTGGGTCAGGAAGTGGCAGAAGAGCGATAAGGAAATGAAGAAGTTCTCCAGGACTGTGAGGAAGCTCCAGTGTTAGAGACGTCCCCCAAGGAGGCCCATGTCTGGTCTAGAGAGACGACTATGATCCGGCAACACCATGCCACCCCAATAACGGATCACATCGCCCATCATGTACCCACTTATAACTCATATTGCCGCCCTAGAGCTCTGCGTGGGTGTGGCCATTAGGGGGGAGGAGTCTGTATATAACCCTGAAGACATAAAAAATGCAACAAAAAGCAAATGCAAAAACATTTCCCCTTTTACACTTGCTGCTGCCCTCAGGTGGTCACAATGAGAACCTACAGGTGTCCTCGCTCGGAATAAAACAAAAAAAAACGAAGGGCCCAAATCACCAGACTCTTAGGGGGCGGATAAGTTTAGGGTCAACTTGTATTATTTTTATATGATGTATTATTTTATATTTTTATGCATTTATGGGGAACATAAGAAGATTTTAGATTTTACCTTTAAAAAAAGGATTAAAGGGGTACTCCACTGCTCAGCGTTTGGAAGAAACTTTTCAGAATGCTGGAGCTGGCGCCAAGAGCTTGTGATGTCATAGCCACACCCCCTCATGTAGTCACGCCCCGCCCCCTCAATGCAAGTCTATGGGAGGGGGCGTGACAGCTGTCACGCCCCCTCCCATAGACTTGCATTGAGGGGGCGGGGCGTGATGTCAAGAGGGGGCGGGGCTATGACATCACAAGCTCCCAGCTCCAGCGTTGGGAACAGTTTTTGTTCCAAACGCTGAGCAGCGGAGTAGCCCTTTAAGTTGACTGACTCCTCTGACAATGGGAGGAGCCTAATATAATGAACCTTAAAATTACGGGGTGGATGAACAGCACCACCCCTGTCTCCAGGTTGTGTGTGGTATTGCAGCTCGCTTCCATTAAAAGTGAAGGAGGCCAAACTGTAATGCCACATTTAGCCTGAGGAGCAGGGGTGGCACTGTTTTTGGAAGAATTTAGCTCAAGTTTTTATTTGGGGGGGGGGGGGGGGAATTTATCAATGGTTGATACCAGAAAAATTAGCATAACAAAAACAGTCACACATTTCTGAACAATGCTCACAATTATTGTGCAAAACACCCCAAAAGAAGTGCAAATTTCCCCCCCCAAAAAAATTTAAGAGCAAAAATTATAACTTATTTCCACTGATTTCTGGTGTCAAGTATTGAAAAATTACCCCCATTGTCTATTCCAATGTTTTCCAACCAGGGTGCCTCCAGCTGTTGCACAACTACATTGCATTATGTGGTCAGCCCATGGATTTTAAAGGGGTACTCCGGCCCTAAAACATCTTATCCCCTATCCAAAGGATAGGGGATAAGATGTCTGACCGCGGGGGTCCCGCCGGGACCCCCGCGGTCAGACATCTTAACCCCTATCCTTTGGATAGGGGATAAAATGTCTTAGGGCTGGAGTACCCCTTTAAGAAGAATTGTGTAATACTTGCTTTCTCCTGTGGAGGCGCTGCAGAGGAATTGTACACTTGCTATATGGTTCCATTACCGCTGATCACTTGTGGGCCAAGCATCTCTGAACAATTACATCATACAAAGCTTCAAAACTACAACTCCCACCATACCATGACAGTCAAAGGCTGCCTGGGCATGCTGGGAGTTGTAGTTTTGCAACAGCTGTAGGCACCAGGGTTGGGAAATAAAAAAATGTTATTTGAAAAAGGAAAAACCTTTTATAAGTATAACAACTATTGGCTGATTGGGGAATGATGGGGGTCGGTGTACATATAAAAAAAAAAAAAAAAAAAACTTCATGTGAGCGTCCGCCATTGTCTTCTGCAGTTTATGTATCTCTCTAAGGTCCCAATACAAGGCGTACGAGTTCTCTGGTACAGGAATAGAAAAACAGAGCTGATTTCCTCCAAAAAACAGCGCCACTCCTGCCCTCAGGTTGTGTGTGGTATTGCGGCTTCGTTCGATTAAAGTGATTGGAGCCAAGTTGTAATACCACACACAACCTGAGGACATGGATGGTGCTCTTTTTGGAAGATACCTGCTCTGTTTTCCTATTCCTGGATAACCCCTTTAAATGGGAATCTGTCTGCTGACACCAGATCTTACACAATTTGCATGCACAGTGCAGAGAAGGGATTTATAAACAGGGCTCAGCTTCTAGCCTACTGTCAATCAAGAATGGGAGTGGAGGAGTGAGGAATGATCCAGCCCTCAACACTTCAGGGGCTTGGGGAACGCCTCCTCGCTCCCCCTCTCATCCCTGCTTGATTGACAGTTGGAATTCGAGCCCTGTTTATATATCTTACACCTGCGTACAAACAAGGCTCAGCTTTGAGCCGACTGTCAGTCTAGCAGGAGGGAAAGCAGATACTTGGGAACGCCTCTTAAAAGTTCTGAGGGCTGGAATGACTCCTTGTTCCCCCTCCTATCCCTGCCCCTGCTTGAATGACAGTCAGTAAGAAGCCGAGCCTTGTTTCCAAATATTACACCTGTGCACAAACAGGCTCAGCTTTTAGCTGACAATCTAGCACAGACGGGAGAGAGAGCGAGGGGGCATTTCCAAGCATCTTAAATGAGGGCTGGAACGTCTCCGTGCTCCCCCCTCCTATCCCTACTTGATTGACAGTCAGTTAGAGGCCGAGCCTTGTTTTCATATCGCATACCTGCACACAAACAGGGCTTGGTTTTTAGATGACTGTCAATCTAGAAGGGATGGGAAAGAGAGTGAGGAGGCGTTTCCAAGCATCTAAAGTGCTATGGGCTGGTACAACTCCTTGCTCCCCCCTGCCCCTGCTTGATTGACAGTCAGCTGGAAGCCCAACCCTGTTTCCAAACCTCACATCTGTGCCCAACTATGACAATTTGCACCAGAGAATAAAGTAATTTCTTTACCCCACTATATTTAAACAGTGGGATACAGGACCCCCATTATAATGACATGTGAGGATCCAGCAGGTAGGTGATGACTGCCACTGTAAGGGTATGTTCACACCTGCTGTTTGCTGGGAATTTGATTATACATATTGTCAAATCTGCAGCATCAAATCCTCACCGAACACTTTATGTATTCTCACATATTCTGTGTATGCTGCAGATTTTATGGTGGTAACCTAATGATAACATCTGCAGCATTTATAGTATGTGTGAACAGACCCCAGTGTGGTAGAGGCCTCTGAACTTACTAGTTACAGTTTACATAATGGCTGCCGCTAAGAGGAAGAAGGTCGAGGCTTTGATTTCTAAATCCTGTGCCCAGAGGAGCGGAGCGGCTGGCAGAAGTGTCTGGAGGGAGGAGCGTGGTCTGGGTCGCTATCCCTTGTGTCAGAGGGGTTGGTTCCTGGTATCAAGTGTTTGGTTCTGTGGTGTCAGGAGGTTTGAACTGGAGTTTGGACTATGGTTCTCTCGTGTCTTGTCCATTGGTTCCTTGGTGCATTGTGGGTTTCTTCTGGTTTCTTGTGGTCTGGACTTTATGATTCCTGCTTTCTTATGGCTTGGTTAGGTGGTTTGGTTTCCTCTGTCCCTCATGTAAGCTGGATGGTTGGTTCTTCTCCCTGGTGTCAGGTGGTTTGGTTCCTGGTGTCCTGGGGTTTGGACTCCTCCCTAGTGCCAGGTGCTTTGGACCCCTCTGTCCCTCATGGGCTCCAGTATTGTCCTGTGGTTTAGTTCTTGGTTTCCTAGTCTTCTGTGGTTAGGACTCCTCCTCCCTGGTGTCCTGTGGTTCGGACTTCTCCTCCTCCTCCTCCCTGGTGTCCTGTGGTTTGGACTTCTCCTCCTCTTCCTCCTCCCTGGTGTCCTGTGGTTTGGACTTCTCCTCCTCCTCCTCCCTGGTGTCCTGTGGTTTGGACTTCTCCTCCTCCTCCTCTTCCTCCTCCCTGGTGTCCTGTGGTTTGGACTCCTCCTCCTCCCTGGTGTCCAGTGGTTTGGACTTCTCCTCCTCCTCCTCCCTGGTGTCCTGTGGTTTGGACTTCTCCTCCTCCTCCCTGGTGTCCTGTGGTTTGGACTTCTCCTCCTCCCCCCTGGTGTCCTGTGATTTGGACTCCTCCTCCTCCCTGGTGTCCTGTGATTTGGACTCCTCCTCCTCCCTGGTGTCCTGTGATTTGGACTCCTCCTCCCTGGTGTCCTGTGGTTTGGACTTCTCCTCCTCCTCCCTGGTGTCCTGTGGTTTGGACTTCTCCTCCTCCTCCCTGGTGTCCTGTGGTTTGGACTCCTCCTCCTCCCCGGTGTCCTGTGGTTTGGACTCCTCCTCCTCCCCGGTGTCCTGTGGTTTGGACTCCTCCTCCTCCCCGGTGTCCTGTGGTTTGGACTCCTCCTCCTCCCCGGTGTCCTGTGGTTTGGACTCCTCCTCCTCCCCGATGTCCTGTGGTTTGGACTCCTCCTCCTCCCGGTGTCCTGTGGTTTGGACTTCTCCTCCACCTCCTCCCCGGTGTACTGTGGTTTGGACTTCTCCACCTCCTCCCCGGTGTCCTGTGGTTTGGACTTCTCCACCTCCTCCTCCCTGGTGTCCTGTGGTTTGGACTCCTCCTCCTCCCTTGTGTCCTGTGGTTTGGACTCCTCCTCCTCCCAGGTGTCCTGTGGTTTGGACTTCTCCACCTCCTCCCTGGTGTCCTGTGGTTTGGACTTCTCCACCTCCTCCCTGGTGTCCTGTGGTTTGGACTCCTCCTCCTCCCTTGTGTCCTGTGGTTTGGACTTCTCCTCCTCCTCCCCGTTGTCCTGTGGTTTGGACTCCTCCTCCTCCCCGGTGTCCTGTAGTTTGGACTCCTCCTCCTCCCATGTGTCCTGTGGTTTGGACTTCTCCACCTCCTCCCTGGTGTCCTGTGGTTTGGACTCCTCCTCCTCCCGGGTGTCCTGTGGTTTGGACTCCTCCTCCTCCCTGGTGTCCTGTGGTTTGGACTTCTCCTCCTCCTCCCCGGTGTCCTGTGGTTTGGACTTCTCCACCTCCTCCCTGGTGTCCTGTGGTTTGGACTCCTCCTCCTCCCCGGTGTCCTTGGGTTTGGACTCCTCCTCCTCCCCGGTGTCCTTGGGTTTGGACTCCTCCTCCTCCCCGCCCGGTGTCCTGGGGTTTGGACTCCTCCTCCTCCCTGGTGTCCTAGGATTACTTACTAATAATAATTTCTCTAATGACTAAACTTTAAGGGTCTAGATTGGTGCAGAACCTGAGGTAATGTGCAGGGCTCACAAGGTTATGCTCTGCTGTGCACACTGGTAACAAGTGACAGTCATGGCGGTGACGTCCTCCCTGCTGTACGTTCAGGCCGTGTACAGTCATGGTGGTGACGTCCTCCCTGCTGTATGTTCAGGCCGTGTACAGTGATGGTGGTGACGTCCTCCCTGCTGTACGTTCAGGCCGTGTACAGTCATGGTGGTGACGTCCTCCCTGCTGTACGTTCAGGCCGTGTACAGTCATGGTGGTGACGTCCTCCCTGCTGTATGTTCAGGCCGTGTACAGTGATGGTGGTGACGTCCTCCCTGCTGTATGTTCAGGCCGTGTACAGTCATGGTGGTGACGTCCTCCCTGCTGTATGTTCAGGCCGTGTACAGTGATGGTGGTGACGTCCTCCCTGCTGTACGTTCAGGCCGTGTACAGTGATGGTGGTGACGTCCTCCCTGCTGTACGTTCAGGCCGTGTACAGTGATGGTGGTGACGTCCTCCCTGCTGTACGTTCAGGCCGTGTACAGTGATGGTGGTGACGTCCTCCCTGCTGTACGTTCAGGCCGTGTACAGTCATGGTGGTGACATCCTCCCTGCTGTATGTTCAGGCCGTGTACAGTGATGATGGTGACGTCCTCCCTGCTGTATGTTCAGGCCGTGTACAGTCATGATGGTGACGTCCTCCCTGCTGTACGTTCAGGCCGTGTACAGTCATGATGGTGACGTCCTCCCTGCTGTACGTTCAGGCCGTGTACAGTGATGGTGGTGACGTCCTCCCTGCTGTATGTTCAGGCCTACAGTCATGGTGGTGACGTCCTCCCTGCTGTACGTTCAGGCCGTGTACAGTCATGGTGGTGACGTCCTCCCTGCTGTATGTTCAGGCCGTGTACAGTCATGGTGGTGACGTCCTCCCTGCTGTACGTTCAGGCCGTGTACAGTCATGGTGGTGACGTCCTCCCTGCTGTATGTTCAGGCCTACAGTCATGGTGGTGACGTCCTCCCTGCTGTACGTTCAGGCCGTGTACAGTCATGGTGGTGACGTCCTCCCTGCTGTATGTTCAGGCCGTGTACAGTCATGGTGGTGACGTCCTCCCTGCTGTACGTTCAGGCCGTGTACAGTCATGGTGGTGACGTCCTCCTTGCTGTACGTTCAGGCCGTGTACAGTCATGGTGGTGACGTCCTCCCTGCTGTACGTTCAGGCCGTGTACAGTCATGATGGTGACGTCCTCCCTGCTGTACGTTCAGGCCGTGTACAGTGGTGGTGACGTCCTCCCTGCTGTACGTTCAGGCCGTGTACAGTCATGATGGTGACGTCCTCCCTGCTGTACGTTCAGGCCGTGTACAGTCATGATGGTGACGTCCTCCCTGCTGTATGTTCAGGCCGTGTACAGTCATGGTGGTGACGTCCTCCCTGCTGTACGTTCAGGCCGTGTACAGTCATGATGGTGACGTCCTCCCTGCTGTATGTTCAGGCCGTGTACAGTCATGGTGGTGACGTCCTCCCTGCTGTATGTTCAGGCCGTGTACAGTCATGATGGTGACGTCCTCCCTGCTGTACGTTCAGGCCGTGTACAGTCATGATGGTGACGTCCTCCCTGCTGTACGTTCAGGCCGTGTACAGTGATGGTGGTGACGTCCTCCCTACTGTATGTTCAGGCCGTGTACAGTGATGGTGATGTCCTCCCTGCTGTACGTTCAGGCCGTGTACAGTGATGGTGGTGACGTCCTCCCTGCTGTACGTTCAGGCTGTGTACAGTGATGGTGACGTCCTCTCTGCTGTATGTTCAGGCCGTGTACAGTCATGGCGGTGACGTCCTCTCTGCTGTACGTTCAGGCCGTGTACAGTCATGGCGGTGACGTCCTCTCTGCTGTACGTTCAGGCTGTGCCACAATGTGACTCTGTGTTCTTCACTGTATTTGGGGGGTTTTTTGCTCGGCTGGAGGTCTCACTCCCGGGGCCTATTAACCATTTGTATAATCCCAGTGCTCCCTCCAGCTGCAGACCTCCCCTCCCCCCCCCTTTATATTTGGGATATTAATGCGGAGCAGATGGTTCTCTGAACAGACGCCACTTGTGATGTCACCGCGGCTTAAACAGACAACACTGGACCAGTGATCGGGGGAGGACTTTCCATAGGGCTTGTTTATTTCTCCAAAAATAAACCTGGATCCCTGGGGACCCGACTCCCCCCCCCCCCCTCTGATCACCTCCCGGGGGGGCAGTGAAGGAGACACACTGGTGGTGCCAGCCCTTATACCTATAGGAGTGCCCCCCAATTCACTGATATCTTTATTGTAGTGCCCATGATGCAACTATTGCCAGTCTGCCCTAAAAGAGGAGGAGCCGGGGGGAAGAGGAGGAGCTGGGGGCAAAAAGAGGAGGAGCAAAGGGGAGTAGCGCCCAGAGTCATGTAAATTATGTGCAAGTCATATGATATAATACAGATGTACTGCCATACAGTGCACATAGTGATATAATACAGATGTAGTGCCATACAGTGCACATAGTGATATAATACTGATGTACTGCCATACAGTGCACATAGTGATATAATACAGATGTACTGCCATACAGTGCACATAGTGATATAATACAGATGTAGTGCCATACAGTGCACATAGTGATATAATCCAGATGTACTGCCATACAGTGCACATAGTGATATAATACAGATGTAGTGCCATACAGTGCACATAGTGATATAATACAGATGTAGTGCCATACAGTGCACATAGTGATATAATACAGATGTACTGCCATACAGTGCACATAGTGATATAATACAGATGTACGGCCATACAGTGCCCACATAGTGATATAATACATATGTACTGCCATACAGTGCACATAGTGATATAATACAGATGTAGTGCCATACAGTGCACATAGTGATATAATACAGATGTAGTGCCATACAGTGCACATAGTGATATAATCCAGATGTACTGCCATACAGTGCACATAGTGATATAATACAGATGTACTGCCATACAGTGCCCATAGTGATATAATACAGATGTAGTGCCATACAGTGCACATAGTGATATAATACCCATGTACTGCCATACAGTGCACATAGTGATATAATACAGATGTACTGCCATACAGTGCACATAGTGATATAATACAGATGTACTGCCATACAGTGCACATAGTGATATAATACCCATGTACTGCCATACAGTGCACATAGTGATATAATACAGATGTACTGCCATACAGTGCACATAGTGATATAATACAGATGTACTGCCATACAGTGCACATAGTGATATAATACAGATGTACTGCCATACAGTGCTCACATAGTGATATAATACAGATGTACTGCCATACAGTGCACATAGTGATATAATACAGATGTACTGCCATACAGTGCACATAGTGATATAATACAGATGTACTGCCATACAGTGCACATAGTGATATAATACAGATGTACTGCCATACAGTGCCCACATAGTGATATAATACAGATGTACTGCCATACAGTGCCCACATAGTGATATAATACAGATGTACTGCCATACAGTGCACATAGTGATATAATACAGATGTACTGCCATACAGTGCCCACATAGTGATATAATACAGATGTACTGCCATACAGTGCACATAGTGATATAATACAGATGTAGTGCCATACAGTGCCCACATAGTGATATAATACAGATGTACTGCCATACAGTGCCCACATAGTGATATAATACAGATGTACTGCCATACAGTGCACATAGTGATATAATACAGATGTACTGCCATACAGTGCACATAGTGATATAATACCCATGTACTGCCATACAGTGCACATAGTGATATAATACCCATGTACTGCCATACAGTGCACATAGTGATATAATACCCATGTACTGCCATACAGTGCACATAGTGATATAATACCCATGTACTGCCATACAGTGCACATAGTGATATAATACAGATGTACTGCCATACAGTGCACATAGTGATATAATACAGATGTACTGCCATACAGTGCACATAGTGATATAATACAGATGTACTGCCATACAGTGCACATAGTGATATAATACAGATGTACTGCCATACAGTGCACATAGTGATATAATACAGATGTACTGCCATACAGTGCACATAGTGATATAATACAGATGTACTGCCATACAGTGCACATAGTGATATAATACAGATGTACTGCCATACAGTGCACATAGTGATATAATACAGATGTACTGTCATACAGTGCACATAGTGATATAATACAGATGTACTGCCATACAGTGCACATAGTGATATAATACAGATGTACTGCCATACAGTGCACATAGTGATATAATACAGATGTACTGCCATACAGTGCACATAGTGATATAATACAGATGTGCTGCCATACAGTGCACATAGTGATATAATACAGATGTAGTGCCATACAGTGCACATAGTGATATAATACAGATGTACTGCCATACAGTGCACATAGTGATATAATACCCATGTACTGCCATACAGTGCACATAGTGATATAATACTGATGTACTGCCATACAGTGCACATAGTGATATAATACAGATGTAGTGCCATACAGTGCACATAGTGATATAATACAGATGTACTGCCATACAGTGCACATAGTGATATAATACAGATGTAGTGCCATACAGTGCACATAGTGATATAATACAGATGTACTGCCATACAGTGCACATAGTGATATAATACAGATGTAGTGCCATACAGTGCCCACATAGTGATATAATACAGATGTACTGCCATACAGTGCCCACATAGTGATATAATACAGATGTACTGCCATACAGTGCACATAGTGATATAATACAGATGTACTGCCATACAGTGCACATAGTGATATAATACAGATGTACTGCCATACAGTGCACATAGTGATATAATACAGATGTACTGCCATACAGTGCACATAGTGATATAATACAGATGTACTGCCATACAGTGCCCACATAGTGATATAATACAGATGTACTGCCATACAGTGCACATAGTGATATAATACAGATGTACTGCCATACAGTGCCCACATAGTGATATAATACAGATGTACTGCCATACAGTGCCCACATAGTGATATAATACAGATGTACTGCCATACAGTGCACATAGTGATATAATACAGATGTACTGCCATACAGTGCCCACATAGCGATATAATACAGATGTACTGCCATACAGTGCTCACATAGTGATATAATACAGATGTGCTGCCATACAGTGCACATAGTGATATAATACAGATGTAGTGCCATACAGTGCACATAGTGATATAATACAGATGTACTGCCATACAGTGCACATAGTGATATAATACAGATGTACTGCCATACAGTGCCCACATAGTGATATAATACAGATGTACTGCCATACAGTGCACATAGTGATATAATACAGATGTACTGCCATACAGTGCACATAGTGATATAATACCCATGTACTGCCATACAGTGCACATAGTGATATAATACCCATGTACTGCCATACAGTGCACATAGTGATATAATACAGATGTACTGCCATACAGTGCACATAGTGATGTAATACATATGTACTGCCATACAGTGCACATAGTGATGTAATACAGATGTACTGCCATACAGTGCCCACATAGTGATGTAATACAGATGTACTGCCATACAGTGCTCATAGTGATGTAATACAGATGTACTGCCATACAGTGCACATAGTGATATAATACAGATGTACTGCCATACAGTGCCCACATAGTGATATAATACAGATGTACTGCCATACAGTGCCCACATAGTGATATAATACTGATGTACTGCCATACAGTGCACATAGTGATATAATACAGATGTACTGCCATACAGTGCACATAGTGATATAATACTGATGTACTGCCATACAGTGCACATAGTGATATAATACAGATGTACTGCCATACAGTGCACATAGTGATATAATACAGATGTACTGCCATACAGTGCACATAGTGATATAATACAGATGTAGTGCCATACAGTGCACATAGTGATATAATACAGATGTAATGCCATACAGTGCACATAGTGATATAATACAGATGTAATGCCATACAGTGCACATAGTGATATAATACCCATGTACTGCCATACAGTGCACATAGTGATATAATACAGATGTACTGCCATACAGTGCACATAGTGATATAATACAGATGTACTGCCATACAGTGCACATAGTGATATAATACAGATGTAGTGCCATACAGTGCACATAGTGATATAATACAAATGTAGTGCCATACAGTGCACATAGTGATATAATACAGATGTACGGCCATACAGTGCACATAGTGATATAATACAGATGTAGGGCCATACAGTGCACATAGTGATATAATACAGATGTAGGGCCATACAGTGCACATAGTGATATAATACAGATGTAGTGCCATACAGTGCACATAGTGATATAATACAGATGTAGTGCCATACAGTGCACATAGTGATATAATACAGATGTACTGCCATACAGTGCACATAGTGATATAATACAGATGTACTGCCATACAGTGCCCATAGTGATATAATACAGATGTACTGCCATACAGTGCACATAGTGATATAATACTGATGTACTGCCATACAGTGCACATAGTGATATAATACAGATGTACTGCCATACAGTGCACACATAGGGATATAATACTGATGTACTGCCATACAGTGCACACATAGGGATATAATACTGATGTACTGCCATACAGTGCACATAGTGATATAATACAGATGTACTGCCATACAGTGCACATAGTGATATAATACAGATGTACTGCCATACAGTGCACATAGTGATATAATACAGATGTGCTGCCATACAGTGCACATAGTGATATAATACAGATGTAGTGCCATACAGTGCACATAGTGATATAATACAGATGTACTGCCATACAGTGCCCACATAGTGATATAATACTGATGTACTGCCATACAGTGCACATAGTGATATAATACAGATGTGCTGCCATACAGTGCACATAGTGATATAATACAGATGTGCTGCCATACAGTGCCCACATAGTGATATAATACAGATGTGCTGCCATACAGTGCACATAGTGATATAATACAGATGTGCTGCCATACAGTGCACATAGTGATATAATACAGATGTGCTGCCATACAGTGCACATAGTGATATAATACAGATGTGCTGCCATACAGTGCACATAGTGATATAATACAGATGTAGTGCCATACAGTGCACATAGTGATATAATACAGATGTACTGCCATACAGTGCCCACATAGTGATATAATACATATGTACTGCCATACAGTGCCCACATAGTGATATAATACAGATGTAGTGCCATACAGTGCACATAGTGATATAATACAGATGTACTGTCATACAGTGCACATAGTGATATAATACAGATGTAGTGCCATACAGTGCACATAGTGATATAATACAGATGTAGTGCCATACAGTGCACATAGTGATATAATACAGATGTACTGCCATACAGTGCACATAGTGATATAATACAGATGTACTGCCATACAGTGCACAAAGTGATATAATGCAGATGTACTGCCATACAGTGCACATAGTGATATAATACAGATGTAGTGCCATACAGTGCACATAGTGATATAATACAGATGTACTGCCATACAGTGCACATAGTGATATAATACAGATGTAATGCCATACAGTGCCCACATAGTGATATAATACAGATGTACTGCCATACAGTGCACATAGTGATATAATACCCATGTACTGCCATACAGTGCACATAGTGATATAATACAGATGTACTGCCATACAGTGCACATAGTGATATAATACAGATGTACTGCCATACAGTGCACATAGTGATATAATACAGATGTACTGCCATACAGTGCACATAGTGATATAATACAGATGTAGTGCCATACAGTGCCCACATAGTGATATAATACAGATGTACTGCCATACAGTGCACATAGTGATATAATACAGATGTACTGCCATACAGTGCCCACATAGTGATATAATACAGATGTACTGCCATACAGTGCCCACATAGTGATATAATACAGATGTACTGCCATACAGTGCACATAGTGATATAATACAGATGTAGTGCCATACAGTGCACATAGTGATATAATACAGATGTACTGCCATACAGTGCCCACATAGTGATATAATACAGATGTACTGCCATACAGTGCACATAGTGATATAATACAGATGTACTGTCATACAGTGCACATAGTGATATAATACAGATGTACTGTCATACAGTGCACATAGTGATATAATACAGATGTACTGCCATACAGTGCACATAGTGATATAATACAGATGTAGTGCCATACAGTGCACATAGTGATATAATACAGATGTACTGCCATACAGTGCACATAGTGATATAATACAGATGTACTGCCATACAGTGCACAAAGTGATATAATGCAGATGTACTGCCATACAGTGCACATAGTGATATAATACAGATGTAGTGCCATACAGTGCACATAGTGATATAATACAGATGTACTGCCATACAGTGCACATAGTGATATAATACAGATGTAATGCCATACAGTGCCCACATAGTGATATAATACAGATGTACTGCCATACAGTGCACATAGTGATATAATACCCATGTACTGCCATACAGTGCACATAGTGATATAATACAGATGTACTGCCATACAGTGCACATAGTGATATAATACAGATGTAGTGCCATACAGTGCCCACATAGTGATATAATACAGATGTACTGCCATACAGTGCACATAGTGATATAATACAGATGTACTGCCATACAGTGCCCACATAGTGATATAATACAGATGTACTGCCATACAGTGCCCACATAGTGATATAATACAGATGTACTGCCATACAGTGCACATAGTGATATAATACAGATGTAGTGCCATACAGTGCACATAGTGATATAATACAGATGTACTGCCATACAGTGCCCACATAGTGATATAATACAGATGTACTGCCATACAGTGCACATAGTGATATAATACAGATGTACTGTCATACAGTGCACATAGTGATATAATACAGATGTACTGTCATACAGTGCACATAGTGATATAATACAGATGTACTGCCATACAGTGCCCACATAGTGATATAATACAGATGTACTGTCATACAGTGCACATAGTGATATTATACAGATGTACTGCCATACAGTGCCCACATAGTGATATAATACAGATGTACTGCCATACAGTGCCCACATAGTGATATAATACAGATGTACTGCCATACAGTGCACATAGTGATATAATACAGATGTAGTGCCATACAGTGCACATAGTGATATAATACAGATGTACTGCCATACAGTGCCCACATAGTGATATAATACAGATGTACTGCCATACAGTGCACATAGTGATATAATACAGATGTACTGTCATACAGTGCACATAGTGATATAATACAGATGTACTGTCATACAGTGCACATAGTGATATAATACAGATGTACTGCCATACAGTGCCCACATAGTGATATAATACAGATGTACTGCCATACAGTGCACATAGTGATGTAGCACGATGACTCAGTAACGCCTGATAACTATAGGGGGCAGTAATATTCAGCTCCGTGTACAGTCTGCTGTAGGTGTCCGTGCACACAGAGTCTGGATTAAGCCTTTTATTGGGTTCAATAGGATTCCCACGACCCTGTTCACACAGAGGAATTTCCAAAACCCAAATTTCCAGTGCGGATCCGAATTTCGCAGGAAGGATTGTTATTTCTTGCGCCAAATAAGATACTCAAACTATGGCGAGGAAATCGTCCTCAGTGTGCACAGGGTCCGAACGTCGCAGATTCTCCCCCCTGTAACCAGCACCGACTGACTCCACTGTGCCCTCTGCTGGCTGTGGGGGGAATTACAGGGAACATATATATAAGCAGGTGAGTTTAGTGACTGCATCAGTGCTTCCCAATCAGGGCGCCTTTAGCTGTCCGGGCATGCTGGGAGTTGTAGTTTTGCATTGCCATTATGAAAACAGAAGCGGCTGGGATCAGAGAGAGCTCAGATTCCAGCCATGTAACCCCTTACATGCCATGGTAGATGGACAGAGAGCCCCTCCGCAACATTATCGTGAGATGAGAAGCGATTACGATGGCAGCCGATGCCCAGTGAAGACCCCTAGAGCTGCCCTCTTGGTGTTGTGTGCACTGTAGCGTTGTGTATCGGCGCCTCCACTAATTTCTGAGCTTTTACAATATAACGTTATTCATCCTGTAAGGTGCTAAAAGCTCCAAAATGACCCGATTATTGTTGCTGTTTGGTTGGCTCCCAAAAAACAACCTCAGTCCCTGCACCAAGCTCCGCCCCCTCCTGCCCTATACCATGCTCTGCTCCTCAAGCCCTTCAAGCTCCGCCCCCTCATGCCCTAAACCCAGCTCTGCTCCTCAGGCCCTGCACCATTCTCCGCCCCTCATGCCCTACACCCAGCTGTGCTCCTCAGGCCCTTACACCTAGTTCCACCCCTTAGGCCCTTACACCTAGTTCCACCCCTCAGGCCCTACACCAGGCTCCACCCCTCAGTCCCTACACCAGGCTCCACCCCTCAGTCCCTGCACTAAGTTCTGCCCCCTCAAGGCCCTACCCTGCGATCAGTCCCCCAGACCCCTACACCAGGCTCCGACCCTCAGACTCTGCACTATGTTCTGCCCCCTCAGACCCCTACGACAAGCTCTGCCACTCATGCCCCGCCTCTCAGGCCCTGCACTACATTGGATCCCGCCCCTCAAGCCCTGCACTACTTTGGACCCTGCCCCTCAGGCCCTGCACTACATTGAACCCCGCCCCTCAGGCTCTGCACTACATTGGACTCCGCCCCTCAGGCCCCACCCCTGCACTACATTGGACCCCGCCCATCAGGCCCTGCCCCTGCACTACATTGGACCCCTTCATCAGGCACCGCCCCTGCCCCTGCACTACATTGGATCTCTTCATCAGGCCCCCGCCCTACATTGGACCCCTTCATCAGGCCCCCGCCCCTGCACTACATTGGACCCCTTCATCAGAACCCCGCCCCTGCACTACATTGGACCCCTTCATCAGGCCCGCCCCTCAGGCCCTGCACTACATTGGACCCCTTCATCAGGCCCCGCCCCTGCACTACATTGGACCCCTTCATCAGGCCCCGCCCCTGCACTACATTGGACCCCTTCATCAGGCCCCCGCCCCTCAGGCCCTGCACTACATTGGACCCCTTCATCAGGCCCCCGCCCCTCAGGCCCTGCACTACATTGGACCCCTTCATCAGGCCCCGCCCCTGCACTACATTGGACCCCTTCATCAGGCACCGCCCCTGCACTACATTGGTCCCCTTCATCAGGCCCCCGCCCCTCAGGCCCTGCACTACATTGGACCCCTTCATCAGGCCCCCGCCCCTCAGGCCCTGCACTACATTGGACCCCTTCATCAGGCCCCCGCCCCTCAGGCCCGGCACTACATTGGACCCCTTCATCAGGCCCCGCCCCTCAGGCCCTGCACTACATTGGACCCCTTCATCAGGCCCCGCCCCTCAGGCCCTGCACTACATTGGACCCCTTCACCAGGCCCCGCCCCTCAGGCCCCGCACTACATTGGACCCCTTCATCATGCCCCACCCCTCAGGCCCTGCACTACATTGGACCCCTTCATCAGGGCCCGCCCCTCAGGCCCTGCACTAAGTTCTGCCCCCTCAGACCCCTACACCAGGCTCCACCCCTGCACTAAGTTCTTCCCTCCTTAACCCTTACACCAGGCTCCACCCCTCAGGTCTTGCACAAAGTCCACCCCCTCAGGTTCTACAACAGAATCCACCCCTCAGGCCTTACACCAGGTTCCACCCCCTCAGGTTCTACACTAGGCTCCGCCCCTCAGGCAGATGATGTAACCAGAGAATGGCACTGCTCTGCTATATAACTCACTTCAGAGAACGGCACTGCTCTGCTATATAACTCACTTCAGAGAACGGCACTGCTCTGCTATATAACTCACTTCAGAGAACGGCACTGCTCTGCTATATATCTCACTTCAGAGAACGGCACTGCTCTGCTATATAACTCACTTCAGAGAACGGCACTGCTCTGCTATATAACTCACTTCTGAGAACGGCACTGCTCTGCTATATAACTCACTTCAGAGAACGGCACTGCTCTGCTATATAACTCACTTCAGAGAACGACACTGCTCTGCTATATAACTCACTTCAGAGAACGACACTGCTCTGCTATATAACTCACTTCTGAGAACGGCACTGCTCTGCTATATAACTCACTTCAGAGAACGGCACTGCTCTGCTATATAACTCACTTCAGAGAACGGCACTGCTCTGCTATATAACTCACTTCAGAGAACGGCACTGCTCTGCTATATAACTCACTTCAGAGAACGGCACTGCTCTGCTATATAACTCACTTCAGAGAACGGCACTGCTCTGCTATATAACTCACTTCTGAGAACGGCACTGCTCTGCTATATAACTCACTTCTGAGAACGGCACTGCTCTGCTATATAACTCACTTCAGAGAACGGCACTGCTCTGCTATATAACTCACTTCAGAGAACGGCACTGCTCTGCTATATAACTCACTTCAGAGAACGGCACTGCTATGCTATATAACTCACTTCAGAGAATGGCACTGCTCTGCTATATAACTCACTTCAGAGAACGGCACTGCTCTGCTATATAACTCACTTCAGAGAACGGCACTGCTCTGCTATATAACTCACTTCAGAGAACGGCACTGCTCTGCTATATAACTCAATTCAGAGAACGGCACTGCTCAGCTATATAACTCACTTCAGAGAACGGCACTGCTCTGCTATATAACTCACTTCAGAGAACAGCACTGCTCTTCTATATAACTCACTTCAGAGAACGGCACTGCTCTGCTATATAACTCACTTCTGAGAACGACACTGCTCTGCTATATAACTCACTTCTGAGAACGGCACTGCTCTGCTATATAACTCACTTCTGAGAACGACACTGCTCTGCTATATAACTCACTTCAGAGAACGGCACTGCTCTGCTATATAACTCACTTCAGAGAACGGCACTGCTCTGCTATATAACTCACTTCAGAGAACGACACTGCTCTGCTATATAACTCACTTCAGAGAACGGCACTGCTCTGCTATATAACTCACTTCAGAGAACGGCACTGCTCTGCTATATAACTCACTTCAGAGAACGGCACTGCTCTGCTATATAACTCACTTCAGAGAACGGCACTGCTCCGCTATATAACTCACTTCAGAGAACGGCACTGCTCTGCTATATAACTCACTTCAGAGAACGGCACTGCTCTGCTATATAACTCACTTCAGAGAATGGCACTGCTCTGCTATATAACTCACTTCAGAGAACGGCACTGCTCTGCTATATAACTCACTTCAGAGAACGGCACTGCTCTGCTATATAACTCACTTCAGAGAACGGCACTGCTCTGCTATATAACTCACTTCAGAGAACGGCACTGCTCTGCTATATAACTCACTTCAGAGAACGGCACTGCTCTGCTATATAACTCACTTCTGAGAACGGCACTGCTCTGCTATATAACTCACTTCTGAGAACGGCACTGCTCTGCTATATAACTCACTTCTGAGAACGACACTGCTCTGCTATATAACTCACTTCAGAGAACGGCACTGCTCTGCTATATAACTCACTTCAGAGAATGGCACTGCTCTGCTATATAACTCACTTCAGAGAACGGCACTGCTCTGCTATATAACTCACTTCAGAGAACGGCACTGCTCTGCTATATAACTCACTTCAGAGAACGGCACTGCTCTGCTATATAACTCACTTCAGAGAACGGCACTGCTCTGCTATATAACTCACTTCAGAGAACGGAACTGCTCTGCTATATAACTCACTTCAGAGAACGGCACTGCTCCGCTATATAACTCACTTCAGAGAACGGTACTGCTCTGCTATATAACTCACTTCAGAGAACAGCACTGCTCTGCTTTATAACTCACTTCTGAGAACGGCACTGCTCTGCTATATAACTCACTTCTGAGAACGGCACTGCTCTGCTATATAACTCACTTCAGAGAACGGCACTGCTCTGCTATATAACTCAATTCAGAGAACGGCACTGCTCAGCTATATAACTCACTTCAGAGAACGGCACTGCTCTGCTATATAACTCACTTCAGAGAACAGCACTGCTCTTCTATATAACTCACTTCAGAGAACGGCACTGCTCTGCTATATAACTCACTTCTGAGAACGGCACTGCTCTGCTATATAACTCACTTCAGAGAACGGCACTGCTCTGCTATATAACTCACTTCAGAGAACGGCACTGCTCTGCTATATAACTCACTTCAGAGAACGGCACTGCTCTGCTATATAACTCACTTCAGAGAACGGCACTGCTCTGCTATATAACTCACTTCAGAGAACGGCACTGCTCTGCTATATAACTCACTTCAGAGAACGGCACTGCTCCGCTATATAACTCACTTCAGAGAACGGCACTGCTCTGCTATATAACTCACTTCAGAGAACGGCACTGCTCCGCTATATAACTCACTTCAGAGAACGGTACTGCTCTGCTATATAACTCACTTCAGAGAACGGCACTGCTCTGTTATATAACTCACTTCTGAGAACGGCACTGCTCTGCTATATAACTCACTTCAGAGAACGACACTGCTCTGCTATATAACTCACTTCAGAGAACGGCACTGCTCTGCTATATAACTCACTTCAGAGAACGGCACTGCTCTGCTATATAACTCACTTCAGAGAACGGCACTGCTCTGCTATATAACTCACTTCTGAGAACGGCACTGCTCTGCTATATAACTCACTTCAGAGAACGGCACTGCTCCGCTATATAACTCACTTCAGAGAACGGCACTGCTCTGCTATATAACTCACTTCAGAGAACGGCACTGCTCCGCTATATAACTCACTTCAGAGAACGGTACTGCTCTGCTATATAACTCACTTCAGAGAACGGCACTGCTCTGCTATATAACTCACTTCAGAGAACGGCACTGCTCTGCTATATAACTCACTTCAGAGAACGGCACTGCTCTGCTATATAACTCACTTCTGAGAACGGCACTGCTCTGCTATATAACTCACTTCAGAGAACGGCACTGCTCTGCTATATAACTCACTTCAGAGAACGGCACTGCTCTTCTATATAACTCACTTCTGAGAACGGCACTGCTCTGCTATATAACTCACTTCAGAGAACGGCACTGCTCTGCTATATAACTCACTTCAGAGAACGGCACTGCTCTGCTATATAACTCACTTCAGAGAACAGCACTGCTCTTCTATATAACTCACTTCTGAGAATGGCACTGCTCTGCTATATAACTCACTTCAGAGAACGGCACTGCTCTGCTATATAACTCACTTCAGAGAACGGCACTGCTCTGCTATATAACTCACTTCAGAGAACGGCACTGCTCTGCTATATAACTCACTTCAGAGAACGGCACTGCTCTGCTATATAACTCACTTCTGAGAACGACACTGCTCTGCTATATAACTCACTTCAGAGAACGGCACTCCTCTGCTATATAACTCACTTCAGAGAACAGCACTGCTCTTCTATATAACTCACTTCTGAGAATGGCACTGCTCTGCTATATAACTCACTTCAGAGAATGGCACTGCTCTGCTATATAACTCACTTCAGAGAACGGCACTGCTCTGCTATATAACTCACTTCAGAGAACGGCACTGCTCTGCTATATAACTCACTTCAGAGAACGGCACTGCTCTGCTATATAACTCACTTCAGAGAACGGTACTGCTCTGCTATATAACTCACTTCAGAGAACGGCACTGCTCTGCTATATAACTCACTTCTGAGAACGGCACTGCTCTGCTATATAACTCACTTCAGAGAACGGCACTGCTCTGCTATATAACTCACTTCAGAGAACAGCACTGCTCTTCTATATAACTCACTTCAGAGAACGGCACTGCTCTGCTATATAACTCACTTCAGAGAACGGCACTGCTCTTCTATATAACTCACTTCTGAGAATGGCACTGCTCTGCTATATAACTCACTTCAGAGAACGGCACTGCTCTTCTATATAACTCACTTCTGAGAATGGCACTGCTCTGCTATATAACTCACTTCAGAGAACGGCACTGCTCTGCTATATAACTCACTTCAGAGAACGGCACTGCTCTGCTATATAACTCACTTCAGAGAACGGCACTGCTCTGCTATATAACTCACTTCAGAGAACGGCACTGCTCTTCTATATAACTCACTTCTGAGAATGGCACTGCTCTGCTATATAACTCACTTCAGAGAACGGCACTGCTCTGCTATATAACTCACTTCAGAGAACGGCACTGCTCTGCTATATAACTCACTTCAGAGAACAGCACTGCTCTGCTATATAACTCACTTCAGAGAACGGCACTGCTCTGCTATATAACTCACTTCTGAGAATGGCACTGCTCTTCTATATAACTCACTTCAGAGAACGGCACTGCTCTGCTATATAACTCACTTCAGAGAATGGCACTGCTCTGCTATATAACTCACTTCTGAGAACGGCACTGCTCTGCTATATAACTCACTTCAGAGAACGACACTGCTCTGCTATATAACTCACTTCAGAGAACGGCACTGCTCTGCTATATAACTCACTTCAGAGAATGGCACTGCTCTGCTATATAACTCACTTCTGAGAACGGCACTGCTCTGCTATATAACTCACTTCAGAGAACGGCACTGCTCTGCTATATAACTCTCTTCAGAGAACGGCACTGCTCTGCTATATAACTCACTTCAGAGAACGGTACTGCTCTGCTATATAACTCACTTCAGAGAACGGCACTGCTCTGCTATATATCTCACTTCTGAGAACGACACTGCTCTGCTATATAACTCCCTTCAGAGAACGGCACTGCTCTGCTATATAACTCACTTCAGAGAACGGCACTGCTCTGCTATATAACTCACTTCAGAGAACGGCACTGCTCTGCTATATAACTCACTTCAGAGAACGGCACTGCTCTGCTATATAACTCACTTCAGAGAATGGCACTGCTCTGCTATATAACTCACTTCAGAGAACGGCACTGCTCTGCTATATAACTCACTTAAGAGAACGGCACTACTCTGCTATATAACTCACTTCAGAGAACGGCACTGCTCTGCTATATAACTCACTTCAGAGAACGGCACTTCTCTGCTATATATCTCACTTAAGAGAATGGCACTGCTCTGCTATATATCTCACTTCAGAGAACGGCACTGCTCTGCTATATAACTCACTTAAGAGAACGGCACTGCTCTGCTATATAACTCACTTCAGAGAACGGCACTGCTCTGCTATATAACTCACTTCAGAGAACGGCACTGCTCTGCTATATAACTCACTTCAGAGAACGGCACTTCTCTGCTATATATCTCACTTAAGAGAATGGCACTGCTCTGCTATATATCTCACTTCAGAGAACGGCACTGCTCTGCTATATAACTCACTTAAGAGAACGGCACTGCTCTGCGTTATAACTCACTTCAGAGAACGGCACTGCTCTGCTATATAACTCACTTCAGAGAACGGCACTGCTCTGCGTTATAACTCACTTCAGAGAACGGCACTGCTCTGCTATATAACTCACTTCAGAGAACGGCACTGCTCTGCTATATATCTCACTTCAGAGAACGGCACTGCTCTGCTATATATCTCACTTCAGAGAACGGCACTGCTCTGCTATATAACTCACTTCTGAGAACGGCACTGCTCTGCTATATAACTCACTTCAGAGAACGGCACTGCTCTGCTATATAACTCACTTCAGAGAACGGCACTGCTCTTCTATATAACTCACTTCAGAGAACGGCATTGCTCTGCTATATAACTCACTTCTGAGAACGGCACTACTCTGCTATATAACTCACTTCAGAGAACGGTACTGCTCTGCTATATAACTCACTTCTGAGAACGGCACTGCTCTGCTATATATCTCACTTCAGAGAACGGCACTGCTCTGCTATATAACTCACTTCAGAGAATGGCACTGCTCTGCTATATAACTCACTTCAGAGAACGGCACTGCTCTGCTATATAACTCACTTCAGAGAACGGCATTGCTCTGCTATATAACTCACTTCTGAGAACGACACTGCTCTGCTATATAACTCACTTCAGAGAACGGCACTGCTCTGCTATATATCTCACTTCAGAGAACGGCACTGCTCCGCTATATAACTCACTTCAGAGAACGGCACTGCTCTGCTATATAACTCACTTCAGAGAACGGCACTGCTCTGCTATATAACTCACTTCAGAGAACGGCACTGCTCTGCTATATAACTCACTTCTGAGAACGGCACTGCTCTGCTATATAACTCACTTGTGAGAACGGCACTGCTCTGCTATATAACTCACTTCAGAGAACGGCACTGCTCTGCTATATAACTCACTTCAGAGAACGGCACTGCTCTGCTATATAACTCACTTCAGAGAACGGCACTGCTCTGCTATATAACTCACTTCTGAGAACGGCACTGCTCTGCTATATAACTCACTTCAGAGAACGGCACTGCTCTGCTATATAACTCACTTCAGAGAACGGCACTGCTCTGCTATATAACTCACTTCAGAGAACGGCACTGCTCTGCTATATAACTCACTTCAGAGAACGGCACTGCTCTGCTATATAACTCAGTTCAGAGAACGGCACTGCTCTGCTATATAACTCACTTCAGAGAACGGCACTGCTCTGCTATATAACTCACTTCAGAGAACGGCACTGCTCTGCTATATAACTCACTTCAGAGAACGGCACTGCTCTGCTATATAACTCACTTCAGAGAATGGCACTGCTCTGCTATATAACTCACTTCAGAGAATGGCACTGCTCTGCTATATAACTCACTTCAGAGAACGGCACTGCTCTGCTATATAACTCACTTAAGAGAACGGCACTGCTCTGCTATATAACTCACTTAAGAGAACGGCACTGCTCTGCTATATAACTCACTTCAGAGAACGACACTGCTCTGCTATATAACTCACTTCAGAGAACGGCACTTCTCTGCTATATATCTCACTTAAGAGAATGGCACTGCTCTGCTATATATCTCACTTCAGAGAACGGCACTGCTCTGCTATATAACTCACTTAAGAGAACGGCACTGCTCTGCTATATAACTCACTTCAGAGAACGGCACTGCTCTGCGTTATAACTCACTTCAGAGAACGGCACTGCTCTGCTATATAACTCACTTCAGAGAACGGCACTGCTCTGCGTTATAACTCACTTCAGAGAACGGCACTGCTCTGCTATATAACTCACTTCAGAGAACGGCACTGCTCTGCTATATATCTCACTTCAGAGAACGGCACTGCTCTGCTATATATCTCACTTCAGAGAACGGCACTGCTCTGCTATATATCTCACTTCAGAGAACGGTACTGCTCTGCTATATAACTCAATTCAGAGAACGGCACTACTCTGCTATATAACTCACTTCAGAGAACGGTACTGCTCTGCTATATAACTCACTTCTGAGAACGGCACTGCTCTGCTATATAACTCACTTCAGAGAATGGCACTGCTCTGCTATATAACTCACTTCAGAGAACGGCACTGCTCTGCTATATAACTCACTTCAGAGAACGGCATTGCTCTGCTATATAACTCACTTCTGAGAACGACACTGCTCTGCTATATAACTCACTTCTGAGAACGGCACTGCTCTGCTATATAACTCAATTCAGAGAACGGCACTGCTCTGCTATATAACTCACTTCAGAGAACGGCACTGCTCTGCTATATATCTCACTTCAGAGAACGGCACTGCTCCGCTATATAACTCACTTCAGAGAACGGCACTGCTCTGCTATATAACTCACTTCAGAGAACGGCACTGCTCTGCTATATAACTCACTTCAGAGAACGGCACTGCTCTGCTATATAACTCACTTCTGAGAACGGCACTGCTCTGCTATATAACTCACTTGTGAGAACGGCACTGCTCTGCTATATAACTCACTTCAGAGAACGGCACTGCTCTGCTATATAACTCACTTCAGAGAACGGCACTGCTCTGCTATATAACTCACTTCAGAGAACGGCACTGCTCTGCTATATAACTCAGTTCAGAGAACGGCACTGCTCTGCTATATAACTCACTTCAGAGAACGGCACTGCTCTGCTATATAACTCACTTCAGAGAACGGCACTGCTCTGCTATATAACTCACTTCAGAGAACGGCACTGCTCTGCTATATAACTCACTTCAGAGAACGGCACTCCTCTGCTATATATCTCACTTCAGAGAACGGCACTGCTCTGCTATATAACTCAGTTCTGAGAACGGCACTGCTCTGCTATATAACTCACTTCAGAGAACGGCACTGCTCTGCTATATAACTCACTTCAGAGAACGGCACTCCTCTGCTATATATCTCACTTCAGAGAACGGCACTGCTCTGCTATATATCTCACTTCTGAGAACGGCACTGCTCTGCTATATAACTCACTTCAGAGAACGGCACTGCTCTGCTATATAACTCACTTCTGAGAACGGCACTGCTCTGCTATATATCTCACTTCTGAGAACGGCACTGCTCTGCTATATAACTCACTTCAGAGAACGGCACTGCTCTGCTATATAACTCACTTCAGAGAACGGCACTGCTCTGCTATATAACTCACTTCTGAGAACGGCACTGCTCTGCTATATATCTCACTTCTGAGAACGGCAGTGCTCTGCTATATATCTCACTTCTGAGAACGGCACTGCTCTGCTATATATCTCACTTCTGAGAACGGCACTGCTCTGCTATATAACTCACTTCTG
Source organism: Hyla sarda (assembly GCF_029499605.1). NCBI lineage: Eukaryota > Metazoa > Chordata > Amphibia > Anura > Hylidae > Hyla > Hyla sarda. The sequence continues at coordinate 75,557 of NW_026610784.1, forward strand.
AGAACGGCACTGCTCTGCTATATATCTCACTTCTGAGAACGGCACTGCTCTGCTATATAACTCACTTCAGAGAACGGCACTGCTCTGCTATATAACTCACTTCAGAGAACGGCACTGCTCTGCTATATATCTCACTTCTGAGAACGGCACTGCTCTGCTATATAACTCACTTCTGAGAACGGCACTGCTCTGCTATATATCTCACTTCTGAGAACGGCACTGCTCTGCTATATAACTCACTTCAGAGAACGGCACTGCTCTGCTATATAACTCACTTCAGAGAACGGCACTGCTCTGCTATATAACTCACTTCTGAGAACGGCACTGCTCTGCTATATATCTCACTTCTGAGAACGGCAGTGCTCTGCTATATATCTCACTTCTGAGAACGGCACTGCTCTGCTATATATCTCACTTCTGAGAACGGCACTGCTCTGCTATATAACTCACTTCTGAGAACGGCACTGCTCTGCTATATATCTCACTTCTGAGAACGGCACTGCTCTGCTATATAACTCACTTCAGAGAACGGCACTGCTCTGCTATATAACTCACTTCAGAGAACGGCACTGCTCTGCTATATAACTCACTTCTGAGAACGGCACTGCTCTGCTATTTAACTCACTTCAGAGAACGGCACTGCTCTGCTATATAACTCACTTCAGAGAACGGCACTGCTCTGCTATATAACTCACTTCAGAGAACGGCACTGCTCTGCTATATATCTCACTTCTGAGAACGGCACTGCTCTGCTATATAACTCACTTCAGAGAACGGCACTGCTCTGCTATATATCTCACTTTAGAGAACGGCACTGCTCTGCTATAGAACTCACTTCTGAGAACGGCACTGCTCTGCTATATAACTCACTTCAGAGAACGGCACTGCTCTGCTATATAACTCACTTCAGAGAACGGCACTGCTCTGCTATATAACTCACTTCAGAGAACGGCACTGCTCTCCTATATAACTCACTTCTGAGAACGGCACTGCTCTGCTATATAACTCACTTCTGAGAACGGCACTGCTCTGCTATATAACTCACTTCAGAGAACGGCACTGCTCTGCTATATAACTCACTTCAGAGAACGGCACTTCTCTGCTATATAACTCACTTCAGAGAACGGCACTGCTCTCCTATATAACTCACTTCAGAGAACGGCACTGCTCTGCTATATAACTCACTTCAGAGAACGGCACTGCTCTGCTATATAACTCACTTCAGAGAACGGCACTGCTCTGCTTTATAACTCACTTCAGAGAACGGCACTGCTCTGCTATATAACTCACTTCTGAGAACGGCACTGCTCTGCTATATAACTCTCTACTGAGAACGGCACTGCTCTGCTATATATCTCACTTCAGAGAACGGCACTGCTCTGCTATATAACTCACTTCAGAGAACAGCACTGCTCTGCTATATATCTCACTTCAGAGAACGGCACTGCTCTGCTATATATCTCACTTCAGAGAACGGCACTGCTCTGCTATATAACTCACTTCAGAGAACGGCACTGCTCCGCTATATAACTCACTTCAGAGAACGGCACTGCTCTGCTATATATCTCACTTCAGAGAACAGCACTGCTCTGCTATATAACTCACTTCAGAGAACGGCACTGCTCTGCTATATAACTCACTTCAGAGAACGGCACTGCTCTGCTATATATCTCACTTCAGAGAACGGCACTGCTCTGCTATATAACTCACTTCAGAGAACGGCACTGCTCTGCTATATAACTCACTTCAGAGAACGGCACTGCTCTGCTATATATCTCACTTCAGAGAACGGCACTGCTCTCCTATATAACTCACTTCTGAGAACGGCACTGCTCTGCTATATAACTCACTTCTGAGAACGGCACTGCTCTGCTATATAACTCACTTCAGAGAACGGCACTGCTCTGCTATATAACTCACTTCAGAGAACGGCACTGCTCTGCTATATAACTCACTTCAGAGAACGGCACTGCTCTCCTATATAACTCACTTCAGAGAACGGCACTGCTCTGCTATATAACTCACTTCAGAGAACGGCACTGCTCTGCTATATAACTCACTTCAGAGAACGGCACTGCTCTGCTTTATAACTCACTTCAGAGAACGGCACTGCTCTGCTATATAACTCACTTCTGAGAACGGCACTGCTCTGCTATATAACTCTCTACTGAGAACGGCACTGCTCTGCTATATATCTCACTTCAGAGAACGGCACTGCTCTGCTATATAACTCACTTCAGAGAACAGCACTGCTCTGCTATATATCTCACTTCAGAGAACGGCACTGCTCTGCTATATATCTCACTTCAGAGAACAGCACTGCTCTGCTATATAACTCACTTCAGAGAACGGCACTGCTCTGCTATATAACTCACTTCAGAGAACGGCACTGCTCTGCTATATATCTCACTTCAGAGAACGGCACTGCTCTGCTATATAACTCACTTCTGAGAACGGCACTGCTCTGCTATATATCTCACTTCTGAGAACGGCACTGCTCAGCTATATAACTCACTTCAGAGAACGGCACTGCTCTGCTATATAACTCACTTCAGAGAACGGCACTGCTCTGCTATATAACTCACTTCAGAGAACGGCACTGCTCTGCTATATAACTCACTTCTGAGAACGGCACTGCTCTGCTATATAACTCACTTGTGAGAACGGCACTGCTCTGCTATATAACTCACTTCAGAGAACGGCACTGCTCTGCTATATAACTCACTTCAGAGAACGGCACTGCTCTGCTATATAACTCACTTCAGAGAACGGCACTGCTCTGCTATATAACTCAGTTCAGAGAACGGCACTGCTCTGCTATATAACTCACTTCAGAGAACGGCACTGCTCTGCTATATAACTCACTTCAGAGAACGGCACTGCTCTGCTATATAACTCACTTCAGAGAACGGCACTGCTCTGCTATATAACTCACTTCAGAGAACGGCACTCCTCTGCTATATATCTCACTTCAGAGAACGGCACTGCTCTGCTATATAACTCAGTTCTGAGAACGGCACTGCTCTGCTATATAACTCACTTCAGAGAACGGCACTGCTCTGCTATATAACTCACTTCAGAGAACGGCACTCCTCTGCTATATATCTCACTTCAGAGAACGGCACTGCTCTGCTATATATCTCACTTCTGAGAACGGCACTGCTCTGCTATATAACTCACTTCAGAGAACGGCACTGCTCTGCTATATAACTCACTTCTGAGAACGGCACTGCTCTGCTATATATCTCACTTCTGAGAACGGCAGTGCTCTGCTATATATCTCACTTCTGAGAACGGCACTGCTCTGCTATATATCTCACTTCTGAGAACGGCACTGCTCTGCTATATAACTCACTTCTGAGAACGGCACTGCTCTGCTATATATCTCACTTCTGAGAACGGCACTGCTCTGCTATATAACTCACTTCAGAGAACGGCACTGCTCTGCTATATAACTCACTTCAGAGAACGGCACTGCTCTGCTATATATCTCACTTCTGAGAACGGCACTGCTCTGCTATATAACTCACTTCTGAGAACGGCACTGCTCTGCTATATATCTCACTTCTGAGAACGGCACTGCTCTGCTATATAACTCACTTCAGAGAACGGCACTGCTCTGCTATATAACTCACTTCAGAGAACGGCACTGCTCTGCTATATAACTCACTTCTGAGAACGGCACTGCTCTGCTATATATCTCACTTCTGAGAACGGCAGTGCTCTGCTATATATCTCACTTCTGAGAACGGCACTGCTCTGCTATATATCTCACTTCTGAGAACGGCACTGCTCTGCTATATAACTCACTTCTGAGAACGGCACTGCTCTGCTATATAACTCACTTCTGAGAACGGCACTGCTCTGCTATATATCTCACTTCTGAGAACGGCACTGCTCTGCTATATAACTCACTTCAGAGAACGGCACTGCTCTGCTATATAACTCACTTCAGAGAACGGCACTGCTCTGCTATATAACTCACTTCTGAGAACGGCACTGCTCTGCTATTTAACTCACTTCAGAGAACGGCACTGCTCTGCTATATAACTCACTTCAGAGAACGGCACTGCTCTGCTATATAACTCACTTCAGAGAACGGCACTGCTCTGCTATATATCTCACTTCTGAGAACGGCACTGCTCTGCTATATAACTCACTTCAGAGAACGGCACTGCTCTGCTATATATCTCACTTTAGAGAACGGCACTGCTCTGCTATAGAACTCACTTCTGAGAACGGCACTGCTCTGCTATATAACTCACTTCAGAGAACGGCACTGCTCTGCTATATAACTCACTTCAGAGAACGGCACTGCTCTGCTATATAACTCACTTCAGAGAACGGCACTGCTCTCCTATATAACTCACTTCTGAGAACGGCACTGCTCTGCTATATAACTCACTTCTGAGAACGGCACTGCTCTGCTATATAACTCACTTCAGAGAACGGCACTGCTCTGCTATATAACTCACTTCAGAGAACGGCACTGCTCTGCTATATAACTCACTTCAGAGAACGGCACTGCTCTCCTATATAACTCACTTCAGAGAACGGCACTGCTCTGCTATATAACTCACTTCAGAGAACGGCACTGCTCTGCTATATAACTCACTTCAGAGAACGGCACTGCTCTGCTTTATAACTCACTTCAGAGAACGGCACTGCTCTGCTATATAACTCACTTCTGAGAACGGCACTGCTCTGCTATATAACTCTCTACTGAGAACGGCACTGCTCTGCTATATATCTCACTTCAGAGAACGGCACTGCTCTGCTATATAACTCACTTCAGAGAACAGCACTGCTCTGCTATATATCTCACTTCAGAGAACGGCACTGCTCTGCTATATATCTCACTTCAGAGAACAGCACTGCTCTGCTATATAACTCACTTCAGAGAACGGCACTGCTCTGCTATATAACTCACTTCAGAGAACGGCACTGCTCTGCTATATATCTCACTTCAGAGAACGGCACTGCTCTGCTATATAACTCACTTCAGAGAACGGCACTGCTCTGCTATATAACTCACTTCAGAGAACGGCACTGCTCTGCTATATATCTCACTTCAGAGAACGGCACTGCTCTCCTATATAACTCACTTCTGAGAACGGCACTGCTCTGCTATATAACTCACTTCTGAGAACGGCACTGCTCTGCTATATAACTCACTTCAGAGAACGGCACTGCTCTGCTATATAACTCACTTCAGAGAACGGCACTGCTCTCCTATATAACTCACTTCAGAGAACGGCACTGCTCTGCTATATAACTCACTTCTGAGAACGGCACTGCTCTGCTATATAACTCACTTCAGAGAACGGCACTGCTCTGCTATATAACTCACTTCAGAGAACGGCACTGCTCTGCTTTATAACTCACTTCAGAGAACGGCACTGCTCTGCTATATAACTCACTTCTGAGAACGGCACTGCTCTGCTATATAACTCTCTACTGAGAACGGCACTGCTCTGCTATATATCTCACTTCAGAGAACGGCACTGCTCTGCTATATAACTCACTTCAGAGAACAGCACTGCTCTGCTATATATCTCACTTCAGAGAACGGCACTGCTCTGCTATATATCTCACTTCAGAGAACAGCACTGCTCTGCTATATAACTCACTTCAGAGAACGGCACTGCTCTGCTATATAACTCACTTCAGAGAACGGCACTGCTCTGCTATATATCTCACTTCAGAGAACGGCACTGCTCTCCTATATAACTCACTTCTGAGAACGGCACTGCTCTGCTATATAACTCACTTCTGAGAACGGCACTGCTCTGCTATATAACTCACTTCAGAGAACGGCACTGCTCTGCTATATAACTCACTTCAGAGAACGGCACTGCTCTGCTATATAACTCACTTCAGAGAACGGCACTGCTCTCCTATATAACTCACTTCAGAGAACGGCACTGCTCTGCTATATAACTCACTTCAGAGAACGGCACTGCTCTGCTATATAACTCACTTCAGAGAACGGCACTGCTCTGCTTTATAACTCACTTCAGAGAACGGCACTGCTCTGCTATATAACTCACTTCTGAGAACGGCACTGCTCTGCTATATAACTCTCTACTGAGAACGGCACTGCTCTGCTATATATCTCACTTCAGAGAACGGCACTGCTCTGCTATATAACTCACTTCAGAGAACAGCACTGCTCTGCTATATATCTCACTTCAGAGAACGGCACTGCTCTGCTATATATCTCACTTCAGAGAACAGCACTGCTCTGCTATATAACTCACTTCAGAGAACGGCACTGCTCTGCTATATAACTCACTTCAGAGAACGGCACTGCTCTGCTATATATCTCACTTCAGAGAACGGCACTGCTCTGCTATATAACTCACTTCTGAGAACGGCACTGCTCTGCTATATATCTCACTTCTGAGAACGGCACTGCTCAGCTATATAACTCACTTCAGAGAACGGCACTGCTCTGCTATATAACTCACTTCAGAGAACGGCACTGCTCTGCTATATAACTCACTTCAGAGAACGGCACTGCTCTGCTATATAACTCACTTCTGAGAACGGCACTGCTCTGCTATATAACTCACTTGTGAGAACGGCACTGCTCTGCTATATAACTCACTTCAGAGAACGGCACTGCTCTGCTATATAACTCACTTCAGAGAACGGCACTGCTCTGCTATATAACTCACTTCAGAGAACGGCACTGCTCTGCTATATAACTCAGTTCAGAGAACGGCACTGCTCTGCTATATAACTCACTTCAGAGAACGGCACTGCTCTGCTATATAACTCACTTCAGAGAACGGCACTGCTCTGCTATATAACTCACTTCAGAGAACGGCACTGCTCTGCTATATAACTCACTTCAGAGAACGGCACTCCTCTGCTATATATCTCACTTCAGAGAACGGCACTGCTCTGCTATATAACTCAGTTCTGAGAACGGCACTGCT
>NW_026610784.1:92500-147500 GCF_029499605.1 Hyla sarda
CCGACCTTGCTTCTGCCTACTCCCTTGTACCGCGCCTATCTTCAGCAGTCAGAGAGGTGAGCCGTTGCTAGTGGATACGACCTGGTCACTACCGCCGCAGCAAGACCATCCCGCTTTGCGGCGGGCTCTGGTGAAAACCTGTAGTGGCTTAGAACCGGTCCACTAGCGCGGTCCTCGCCATCCCTCTCTGGCACAGAGGATCCACTACCTGCCAGCCGGCATCGTGACAGTAGATCCGGCCATGGATCCCGCTGAAGTTCCTCTGCCAGTTGTCGCTGACCTCCCTACGCTGGTCGCCCAGCAAGCTCGTCAGATCGCCCAACAAGATCACCAGCTGTCGTACTTGACCTCCATGACACAGCAACTCCAGTCACAACTACAGCAAGTACAGTCACAGCTACAGCAGCAACAACCATCTCCTCCGCCAGCTCCTGCACCCCTTCCGCAGCGAGTGGCCACTCCTAGCCTCCGCCTGTCCTTGCCGGACAAATTTAATGGGGACTCTAAGTTTTGCCGTGGCTTCCTTTCGCAATGTTCCCTGCACTTGGAGATGATGTCGGACCAGTTTCCTACTGAAAGGTCTAAGGTGGCTTTCGTAGTCAGCCTTCTGTCTGGGAAAGCTCTGTCATGGGCCACACCGCTCTGGGACCGCAATGACCCCGTCACTGCCTCTGTACACTCCTTCTTCTCGGAAATTCGAAGTGTCTTTGAGGAACCTGCCCGAGCCTCTTCTGCTGAGACTGCCCTGCTGAACCTGGTCCAGGGTAATTCTTCCGTTGGCGAGTACGCCATACAATTCCGTACTCTTGCTTCTGAACTATCCTGGAATAATGAGGCTCTCTGCGCGACCTTTAAAAAAGGCCTATCCAGCAACATTAAAGATGTTCTGGCCGCACGAGAGACTCCTGCTAACCTGCATGAACTCATTCATCTAGCCACTCGCATTGACATGCGTTTTTCTGAGAGGCATCAAGAGCTCCGCCAGGAAAAAGACTTAGATCTCTGGACACCTCTCCCACAGTCTCCACTGCAATCTGCGCCTAGGCCTCCCGCCGAGGAGGCCATGCAAGTGGATCGGTCTCGCCTGACCCTGGAAGAGAGGAATCGCCGTAAGGAAGAGAATCTTTGTCTGTACTGTGCCAGTACTGAACATTTTTTGGTGGATTGCCCTATCCGTCCTCCACGTCTGGGAAACGCACGCTCGCACTCAGCTCTCGTGGGTGTGGCGTCTCTTGATGCTAAGTCGGCTTCTCCACGTCTCACGGTGCCTGTTCGGATTTCTACTTCAGCCAGCTCTCCCCTCTCAGCCGTGGCCTGCCTGGACTCTGGAGCTTCTGGGAATTTTATTCGGGAGTCCTTAGTGAATAAATTCCGCATTCCGGTGACCCGTCTTGTCAAGCCACTCCACATTTCCGCGGTCAACAGAGCCAGGTTGGATTGCACCGTGCGTTACCGCACGGAGCCCCTCCTAATGTGCATCGGACCTCATCATGAGGAAATTGTATTTTTTGTCCTTCCTAATTGCACTTCTGAAGTTCTCCTTGGACTACCCTGGCTTCAACACCATTCCCCAACCCTGGATTGGTCCACTGGGGAGATCAAGAGTTGGGGCCCCTCTTGTTCCAAGGACTGCCTTCAACCGGTTCCCAGTACTCCCTGCCGTGACCCTGTGGGTCCCCCTAAGGTCATTAAGGACTCTGCCTGCCACAGGAAATGCCTCTCCCCCCCTCCCAGTCCCATCAGGCAAGCCTCTGTGTCCCCTCATGGCCCTCGTCCTGGTGTCACACTGCCCCGTGCCAGGTCTCGCCCTCTGCCCTCTCTCCCCATTCCTACTCCTGCTGTTCTGCCTGCCGTTGAGGAATCCCTCCATCTTTTCCCGGTGTCCTCATCCCAGGGGAGGCAGTTACCCGACAAAGAGAAGGGGAGACCTAAGGGGGGGGGTACTGTTACGCCTAGCGCTCCGGGCCCCCGCTCCTCCCCGGAGCGCGTACGGCGTCTCTCTCTCCCTGCAGCTCCCCGGTCAGTCCCGCTGACCGGGAGCGCTGCTCTGTCATGGCCGTTGGGGATGCGATTCGCACAGCGGGACGCGCCCGCTCGCGAATCGCATCCCAGGTCACTTACCCGTTCCCGTCCCCTGCTGTCATGTGCTGGCGCGCGCGGCTCCGCTCTCTAGGGCGCGCGCGCGCCAGCTCCCTGAGACTTAAAGGGCCAGTGCACCAATGATTGGTGCCTGGCCCAATTAGCTTAATTGGTTCCCATCTGTTCCCTGGCTATATCTAGTCTCCTCCCTTGCACTCCCTTGCCGGATCTTGTTGCCCTTGTGCCTAGTGAAAGCGTTTTGTGTGTTTAAAGCCTGTGTACCTGAACTTCTGCTATCTCCCCTGACTACGAATCTTGCCGCCTGCCCTCGACCTTCTGCTACGTCCGACTTTGCTTCTGCCTACTCCCTTGTACCTCGCCTATCTTCAGTATCTTCAGCAGCCAGAGAGGTTGAGCCGTTGCTAGTGGATACGACCTGGTCACTACCGCCGCAGCAAGACCATCCCGCTTTGCGGCGGGCTCTGGTGAAAACCTGTAGTGGCTTAGAACCGGTCCACTAGCACGGTCCTCGCCATCCCTCTCTGGCACAGAGGATCCACTACCTGCCAGCCGGCATCGTGACACACCCACTGTCAAAAGCCGGGAACGGGAGAGGTTTATTTCAGATCATAAGATCGGAATAACAGGTGCAGGACGTGGAGGAGGGAAAAAATCCACACACGACTAGTTTCACGCCGGACGGCGCTTTCTCTGGCTGACTTGGCTACATCAGTTGGCAGGAAAAGGAGGGATTTAAAACGCCAAACTGATGACGTATACAGATGCAAAAAAGATATTATTAAAGCTCGTACACAGAAAAAAATATCCAATCAAAAAAGCTAAAAAGTAGGGGGGAGGGGGGGGGGGGAAGAAAAAAATTAAAAAGGAGAAAAATTGTATATATCAGGACCGACAAAAGAAAAAAAGAAAAAAAGGCAAAGTTATAAGAAGACACTGAGGTCTTGGCGGTCATTAAGTCCAGTTCCTTCAAGCGCTCTTGTGCGCATGATCCATCTCTCTTCTTTGCGTAGCAATGTTTTGTGACGATCAATTCCTGGTGAGCAGGTTTTAACTCTTTCGATCCCGAAGAAGCGCATAATGTTGGCGTCTCCTGAATGCACTGATCGTATGTGCGTAATGAGGCGGGCACAGCCGTGTCCGGTGTGAATTGACCTCAAGTGTTCCCGGAATCTAATTTTCAGCGGTCGAATAGTGGATCCAATGTAAAAGCACATACACGGGCAGACTATAGCGTAAACGACATATTCGGTCCTGCAGCAGATGAAGTCGGTGATTCTTATTTCCTTTCCAGCGAGCTGATATTCTTTACCAGGTAAGAAGAATTTGCAGTGTGAACAGTTTCCACATTTGTAGTTGCCTGAAGGGATTGTTGCCGATAGCCAATCCTTTTCTTTTTGAGTGGAAGGGAGTGCACTGCGAACTAATACATTAGAGATGCTTTTGCTCCTTCTAAACGATATTATTGGTTTTTTAACCGCTGCTTCTTTAAACAAAGGATCGTTTTCTATGAGAAACCAGTTGTTTTTTATTACTTGTTTTATTGTGCCCGCCAACACGTTGTATCTGAATGAAAAAATAAATTGAGGTTGTAGGGAATTATCTATAGTTTTTTCTTTTTTGTTGCGATTTTTTTTATAAGTTTTTTTGACTAAATCCAATCTTGGGATTTTGGTGGCTTTCTCAAGTGCCTTATTTAGTTCAGATGGAGGATAGCCTCTTTTTAGGAATCGATTATATAAATCTTTTGATTGTAGTTGGAAATCTTCTTCATTTTTGTTTATTTTCCTAAGCCTCAAAAACTGACTGTAGGGGAGAGCCTGTTTGGTATGGGAGGGGTGAAAACTGTTAAAGTGCAGAAGGTTGCTGGAAGCTGTGGGCTTACGATAGCCCTTGGTGAAAAACTGATTATTTTCGACTATAAGTAGAACATCTAGAAATTCCATAGTAGATTCACTGATTTTTTTAGTAAATTTCATATTCATATGATTCTCCCCTATAAAGGCAACAAATTCTTCAAAGTCCTTGATGGTACTGTCCCAGATTATCAGGATGTCGTCTACATAACGGAAGTATTTTATGATATGATGAAAGAATGGATTGGTATTGTTCAAAATATATCTGCTTTCAAAAATAGCCAGAAAAATAATAGCAAATGAACATGCTACTGGCGTCCCCATGGCCGTCCCTGTACACTGGGCATACCACTGGTCTTGAAAAGTAAAGCAATTATTTTGCAAAATTAGCTGAAGTGCCTCACAGACAAATGATACAAACAGGTCATCTTTTTCGGCATTATTCAAAAATTCTTGAACGGCAAGGACACCTAACTCCTGCGGAATTCTTGTGTACAAACCTTCGACATCTATTGATGTCAATTTATAAGAATTTTGCCACTCTAATGTTTCAAGAGACAATAAAAGTTGGTCAGTATCTTTCACGTAAGATGGAATATCAGCCAATAGGGGGTGCAAGAGCCATTCCACATACTGTGAGAGTGGCTCTGTCACTCCTCCTATTCCGGCCACTATGGGCCGTCCAGGGGGGTGCTCCAGGTTTTTGTGGGTTTTTGGGAGAAAGTACCATTTGGGGTTAATAGGATGGGCAGGTAAGAGTTTTTCCGCATCCTTTTGCTTTAAAAATCCATTCTCTGTATACTTCCTTAGTAGATTTTTAATTTTGTTACTGATATGGTTAGTGGGATCAGATTTAAGGGGGGTATATGTATTGCGGTCATGGAGTTGTCGAATCGCTTCTTTGATATAATAATCCTTTGTCATTATTACGACATTTTGACCTTTATCTGCTTTTTTGATAATCCAATCATCGCGTTTTTGTAGCTTTTTTAAGGCCATGGCTTCCTCTGTTGATATATTAGGTAAGGCTTTAGGATATATTAATGCCTGCATTTGTTTAGACACCTGCCTAGAAAAAACATCCAAACAACTTCCTTGTTGGATAGGGGGATTGAAAGTGGATTTTAGTCCACCTCCAAAAAAAGTTTTTTGTGAACTTTTGTGAGAATCGCGTTCCAGTCCTTCATTTTCTGTAAGACTCATGAGTAGAGCCACATCTTCCCAATTAAAATCCGTGAGAGTTTTTTGGGCAAAAAATCCTAAATTCCCTATTTTTTCTTTGATATGAGTACTTGTATTTTTCTTCGTAACAACGTGAGTTGGTTCGGCTTCCTTTTTATTGAAGAAACGGAAAAGATTCATTTTTCTTATATTCTTGTATAAATCAATTTCAAATTCGACTGGATCGAAGTCGACTGGGAGACAAAAATTAAGGCCTTTTGTGAGGACACTAAGAGTTGCGGCATCTAAGGTTTCTTGCGTGAGATTTATGACGGAATATTTTTCTAATGTGGGAACCACTTCACTTGTTTCCTTTTCCTGGCTGTTCGTGGATTTGCGGTTTCTTCCTCCTCTTCCTCTTCTGGTTCTCCTCCTAAAGGGCCAGTTTCGGAAGTTGGCATTTTTTGAGGAGCAGATGCGGTTTCATCTTGCTGTTGCGATTTTTTATCAGAAAAACTTGTTTTTTTCTTCTGAGTTTTTTTAAGATTAGGTCTGTTTGTTCGTCTGAATTACTGGAGTCCGACTCCGTAGTCCAATAGTCCCGTGAGGCTTTTTGACGTGGGTAAGTGCGTTTTTTTATATTTTTCTTCTGCTGATTTTTATTCCATGTGAACACTTTATTCTCTTCGTAATCTTGTTTATCCCGAATATATTTATCTTTTTTCCTTTCTTTTAAATCGGATTGTATAGGGATGAGACGTTTCTCAACTTTCTTTATAAAAGTTGAGTATTGGCTTTCTGTGTGACGGGTTCTAAGTTCAGTCCTAGCTCGACATAGATCCATGGTCACTTTTTCGTATTCTTTTTCATTGCGTTTTAAAGTAAGAGAGAGAAGTGTGAACGAGTGTTGTAAATTAGCTTGTTCCCATTCCTTGATAAATGCTGCATCCTGTAAAAATTGTGATGGCTCCTTTTAAAAAAAATCGCAACAAAAAAGAAAAAACTATAGATAATTCCCTACAACCTCAATTTATTTTTTCATTCAGATACAACGTGTTGGCGGGCACAATAAAACAAGTAATAAAAAACAACTGGTTTCTCATAGAAAACGATCCTTTGTTTAAAGAAGCAGCGGTTAAAAAACCAATAATATCGTTTAGAAGGAGCAAAAGCATCTCTAATGTATTAGTTCGCAGTGCACTCCCTTCCACTCAAAAAGAAAAGGACTGGCTATCGGCAACAATCCCTTCAGGCAACTATAAATGTGGAAACTGTTCACACTGCAAATTCTTCTTACCTGGTAAAGAATATCAGCTCGCTGGAAAGGAAATAAGAATCACCGACTTCATCTGCTGCAGGACCGAATATGTCGTTTACGCTATAGTCTGCCCGTGTATGTGCTTTTACATTGGATCCACTATTCGACCGCTGAAAATTAGATTCCGGGAACACTTGAGGTCAATTCACACCGGACACGGCTGTGCCCGCCTCATTACGCACATACGATCAGTGCATTCAGGAGACGCCAACATTATGCGCTTCTTCGGGATCGAAAGAGTTAAAACCTGCTCACCAGGAATTGATCGTCACAAAACATTGCTACGCAAAGAAGAGAGATGGATCATGCGCACAAGAGCGCTTGAAGGAACTGGACTTAATGACCGCCAAGACCTCAGTGTCTTCTTATAACTTTGCCTTTTTTTCTTTTGTCGGTCCTGATATATGCATTTTTTCTCCTTTTTAATTTTTTTCTTCCCCCCCCCCCTCCCCCCTACTTTTTAGCTTTTTTGATTGGATATTTTTTTCTGTGTACGAGCTTTAATAATATCTTTTTTGCATCTGTATACGTCATCAGTTTGGCGTTTTAAATCCCTCCTTTTCCTGCCAACTGATGCAGCCAAGTCAGCCAGAGAAAGCGCCGTCCGGCGTGAAACTAGTCGTGTGTGGATTTTTTCCCTCCTCCACGTCCTGCACCTGTTATTCCGATCTTATGATCTGAAATAAACCTCTCCCGTTCCCGGCTTTTGACAGTGGGTGAGTGCGGTACTTCTTTCTTTACTTGCTTTTTGGATTCATATGAATACTATACCGTTACCTGCACCTCCAGGTCTAGCCTGGATTATTAGTCCACCTGCACAGCCTCGCTTTGTATGCTAAGAACTTTACCTGTTACTAAGGGAGACCACACAATAGTGCCACTCATCTTGTTGGACTGTTTGAATTCTGCTTTTTTTCGGAGTTGAGCACATTGGATTACCCACAGGATCGTTCAATCAGCAACAGTTGTTCATATCACGTTTCTTCCTCATCTCCTCTCTTTTTGGAATGGAAGAAATGGAGGCCCCCCCTGCAGAGGACTCTGGACATTTTTTATCATCAGGTCGAGAGGACGTGGAGGAGTTTTTTGAAAGATGCAATTTAAAGGATTCCATTCAATCTTTAAGCACTAAAACACTTGAATTTAAGATTACACAACTGGCTGAAAAAGAAACTAAGTTATTTTGGTCAGTTCAATCATTAAAATCATATGCAAGATGTAACAGGGTGCCCAGGGGCTTAAGGGTGTTTAAGGAGCCATCACAATTTTTACAGGATGCAGCATTTATCAAGGAATGGGAACAAGCTAATTTACAACACTCGTTCACACTTCTCTCTCTTACTTTAAAACGCAATGAAAAAGAATACGAAAAAGTGACCATGGATCTATGTCGAGCTAGGACTGAACTTAGAACCCGTCACACAGAAAGCCAATACTCAACTTTTATAAAGAAAGTTGAGAAACGTCTCATCCCTATACAATCCGATTTAAAAGAAAGGAAAAAAGATAAATATATTCGGGATAAACAAGATTACGAAGAGAATAAAGTGTTCACATGGAATAAAAATCAGCAGAAGAAAAATATAAAAAAACGCACTTACCCACGTCAAAAAGCCTCACGGGACTATTGGACTACGGAGTCGGACTCCAGTAATTCAGACGAACAAACAGACCTAATCTTAAAAAAAACTCAGAAGAAAAAAACAAGTTTTTCTGATAAAAAATCGCAACAGCAAGATGAAACCGCATCTGCTCCTCAAAAAATGCCAACCTCCGAAACTGGCCCTTTAGGAGGAGAACCAGAAGAGGAAGAGGAGGAAGAAACCGCAAATCCACGAACAGCCAGGAAAAGGAAACAAGTGAAGTGGTTCCCACATTAGAAAAATATTCCGTCATAAATCTCACGCAAGAAACCTTAGATGACGCAACTCTTAGTGTCCTCACAAAAGGCCTTAATTTTTGTCTCCCAGTCGACTTCGATCCAGTCGAATTTGAAATTGATTTATACAAGAATATAAGAAAAATGAATCTTTTCCGTTTCTTCAATAAAAAGGAAGCCGAACCAACTCACGTTGTTACGAAGAAAAATACAAGTACTCATATCAAAGAAAAAATAGGGAATTTAGGATTTTTTGCCCAAAAAACTCTCACGGATTTTAATTGGGAAGATGTGGCTCTACTCATGAGTCTTACAGAAAATGAAGGACTGGAACGCGATTCTCACAAAAGTTCACAAAAAACTTTTTTTGGAGGTGGAGTAAAATCCACTTTCAATCCCCCTATCCAACAAGGAAGTTGTTTGGATGTTTTTTCTAGGCAGGTGTCTAAACAAATGCAGGCATTAATATATCCTAAAGCCTTACCTAATATATCAACAGAGGAAGCCATGGCCTTAAAAAAGCTACAAAAACGCGATGATTGGATTATCAAAAAAGCAGATAAAGGTCAAAATGTCGTAATAATGACAAAGGATTATTATATCAAAGAAGCGATTCGACAACTCCATGATCGCAATACATATACCCCCCTTAAATCTGATCCCACTAACCATATCAGTAACAAAATTAAAAATCTACTAAGGAAGTATACAGAGAATGGATTTTTAAAGCAAAAGGATGCGGAAAAACTCTTACCTGCCCATCCTATTAACCCCAAATGGTACTTTCTCCCAAAACCCCACAAAAACCTGGAGCACCCCCCTGGACGGCCCATAGTGGCCGGAATAGGAGGAGTGACAGAGCCACTCTCACAGTATGTGGAATGGCTCTTGCACCCCCTATTGGCTGATATTCCATCTTACGTGAAAGATACTGACCATCTTTTATTGTCTCTTGAAACATTAGAGTGGCACAATTCTTATAAATTGACATCAATAGATGTCGAAGGTTTGTACACAAGAATTCCGCAGGAGTTAGGTGTCCTTGCCGTTCAAGAATTTTTGAATAATGCCGAAAAAGATGACCTGTTTGTATCATTTGTCTGTGAGGCACTTCAGCTAATTTTGCAAAATAATTGCTTTACTTTTCAAGACCAGTGGTATGCCCAGTGTACAGGGACGGCCATGGGGACGCCAGTAGCATGTTCATTTGCTATTATTTTTCTGGCTATTTTTGAAAGCAGATATATTTTGAACAATACCAATCCATTCTTTCATCATATCATAAAATACTTCCGTTATGTAGACGACATCCTGATAATCTGGGACAGTACCATCAAGGACTTTGAAGAATTTGTTGCCTTTATAGGGGAGAATCATATGAATATGAAATTTACTAAAAAAATCAGTGAATCTACCATGGAATTTCTAGATGTTCTACTTATAGTCGAAAATAATCAGTTTTTCACCAAGGGCTATCGTAAGCCCACAGCTTCCAGCAACCTTCTGCACTTTAACAGTTTTCACCCCTCCCATACCAAACAGGCTCTCCCCTACAGTCAGTTTTTGAGGCTTAGGAAAATAAAGAAAAATGAAGAAGATTTCCAACTACAATCAAAAGATTTATATAATCGATTCCTAAAAAGAGGCTATCCTCCATCTGAACTGAATAAGGCACTTGAGAAAGCCACCAAAATCCCAAGATTGGATTTAGTCAAAAAAACTTATAAAAAAAATCGCAACAAAAAAGAAAAAACTATAGATAATTCCCTACAACCTCAATTTATTTTTTCATTCAGATACAACGTGTTGGCGGGCACAATAAAACAAGTAATAAAAAACAACTGGTTTCTCATAGAAAACGATCCTTTGTTTAAAGAAGCAGCGGTTAAAAAACCAATAATATCGTTTAGAAGGAGCAAAAGCATCTCTAATGTATTAGTTCGCAGTGCACTCCCTTCCACTCAAAAAGAAAAGGATTGGCTATCGGCAACAATCCCTTCAGGCAACTACAAATGTGGAAACTGTTCACACTGCAAATTCTTCTTACCTGGTAAAGAATATCAGCTCGCTGGAAAGGAAATAAGAATCACCGATTTCATCTGCTGCAGGACCGAATATGTCGTTTACGCTATAGTCTGCCCGTGTATGTGCTTTTACATTGGATCCACTATTCGACCGCTGAAAATTAGATTCCGGGAACACTTGAGGTCAATTCACACCGGACACGGCTGTGCCCGCCTCATAACGCACATACGATCAGTGCATTCAGGAGACGCCAACATTATGCGCTTCTTCGGGATCGAAAGAGTTAAAACCTGCTCACCAGGAATTGATCGTCACAAAACATTGCTACGCAAAGAAGAGAGATGGATCATGCGCACAAGAGCGCTTGAAGGAACTGGACTTAATGATCGCCAAGACCTCAGTGTCTTCTTATAACTTTGCCTTTTTTTCTTTTGTCGGTCCTGATATATGCATTTTTTCTCCTTTTTAATTTTTTTCTTCCCCCCCCCCCCCTGCGGTACTTCTTTCTTTACTTGCTTTTTGGATTTATAGTAGTTATATTCTTGTATATAGGAGCAGTATTATAGTAGATATATTCTTGTATATAGGAGCAGTATTATAGTAGTTATATTCTTGTATATAGGAGGCAGTATTATAGTAGTTATATTCTTGTATATAGGAGCAGTATTATAGTAGTTATATTCTTGTATATAGGAGGCAGTATTATAGTAGTTATATTCTTGTATATAGGAGCAGTATTATAGTAGTTATATTCTTGTATATAGGAGCAGTATTATAGTAGTTATATTCTTGTATATAGGAGCAGTTTTATAGTAGTTATATTCTTGTATATAGGAGCAGTATTATAGTAGTTATATTCTTGTATATAGGGGCAGTATTATAGTAGTTATATTCTTGTATATAGGAGCAGTATTATAGTAGTTATATTCTTGTATATTGGAGCAGTATTATAGTAGGTATATTCTTGTATATAGGAGCAGTATTATAGTAGTTATATTCTTGTATATAGGAGCAGTATTATAGTAGTTATATTCTTGTATATAGGAGCAGTATTATAGTAGTTATATTCTTGTATATAAGAGCAGTATTATAGTAGTTATATTCTTGTATATAGGAGGCAGTATTATAGTAGTTATATTCTTGTATATAGGGGGCAGTATTATAGTAGTTATATTCTTGTATATAGGAGGCAGTATTATAGTAGTTATATTCTTGTATATAGGAGGCAGTATTATAGTAGTTATATTCTTGTATATAGGAGCAGTATTATAGTAGTTATATTCTTGTATATAGGAGCAGTATTATAGTAGTTATATTCTTGTATATAGGAGCAGTATTATAGTAGTTATATTCTTGTATATAGGAGGCAGTATTATAGTAGTTATATTCTTGTATATAGGGGCAGTATTATAGTAGTTATATTCTTGTATATAGGAGCAGTATTATAGTAGTTATATTATTGTATATAGGAGCAGTATTATAGTAGTTATATTCTTGTATATAGGAGCAGTATTATAGTAGTTATATTCTTGTATATAGGAGCAGTATTATAGTAGTTATATTCTTGTATATAGGAGCAGTATTATAGTAGTTATATTATTGTATATAGGAGCAGTATTATAGTAGTTATATTCTTGTATATAGGAGCAGTATTATAGTAGTTATATTCTTGTATATAGGAGGCAGTATTATAGTAGTTATATTCTTGTATATAGGGGGCAGTATTATAGTAGTTATATTCTTGTATATAGGAGGCAGTATTATAGTAGTTATATTCTTGTATATAGGAGGCAGTATTATAGTAGTTATATTCTTGTATATAGGAGCAGTATTATAGTAGCTATATTCTTGTATATAGGAGCAGTATTATAGTAGTTATATTCTTGTATATAGGAGCAGTATTATAGTAGTTATATTCTTGTATATAGGAGGCAGTATTATAGTAGTTATATTCTTGTATATAGGGGCAGTATTATAGTAGTTATATTCTTGTATATAGGAGCAGTATTATAGTAGTTATATTATTGTATATAGGAGCAGTATTATAGTAGTTATATTCTTGTATATAGGAGCAGTATTATAGTAGTTATATTCTTGTATATAGGAGCAGTATTATAGTAGTTATATTCTTGTATATAGGAGCAGTATTATAGTAGTTATATTCTTGTATATAGGAGCAGTATTATAGTAGTTATATTCTTGTATATAGGAGGCAGTATTATAGTAGTTATATTCTTGTATATAGGGGCAGTATTATAGTAGTTATATTCTTGTATATAGGAGCAGTATTATAGTAGTTATATTATTGTATATAGGAGCAGTATTATAGTAGTTATATTCTTGTATATAGGAGCAGTATTATAGTAGTTATATTCTTGTATATAGGAGCAGTATTATAGTAGATATATTCTTGTATATAGCAGGCAGTATTATAGTAGATATATTCTTGTATATAGGAGCAGTATTATAGTAGTTATATTCTTGTATATAGGGGCAGTATTATAGTAGTTATATTCTTGTATATAGGGAGCAGTATTATAGTAGTTATATTCTTGTATATAGGAACAGTATTATAGTAGTTATATTCTTGTATATAGGAGCAGTATTATAGTAGTTATATTCTTGTATATAGGAGCAGTATTATAGTAGTTATATTCTTGTATATAGGAGGCAGTATTATAGTAGTTATATTCTTGTATATAGGGGCAGTATTATAGTAGTTATATTCTTGTATATAGGAGCAGTATTATAGTAGTTATATTATTGTATATAGGAGCAGTATTATAGTAGATATATTCTTGTATATAGCAGGCAGTATTATAGTAGATATATTCTTGTATATAGGAGCAGTATTATAGTAGTTATATTCTTGTATATAGGAGCAGTATTATAGTAGTTATATTCTTGTATATAGGAGCAGTATTATAGTAGTTATATTCTTGTATATAGGAGGCAGTATTATAGTAGTTATATTCTTGTATATAGGGGCAGTATTATAGTAGTTATATTCTTGTATATAGGAGCAGTATTATAGTAGTTATATTATTGTATATAGGAGCAGTATTATAGTAGTTATATTCTTGTATATAGGAGCAGTATTATAGTAGTTATATTCTTGTATATAGGAGCAGTATTATAGTAGATATATTCTTGTATATAGCAGGCAGTATTATAGTAGATATATTCTTGTATATAGGAGCAGTATTATAGTAGTTATATTCTTGTATATAGGGGCAGTATTATAGTAGTTATATTCTTGTATATAGGGAGCAGTATTATAGTAGTTATATTCTTGTATATAGGAACAGTATTATAGTAGTTATATTCTTGTATATAGGAGCAGTATTATAGTAGTTATATTCTTGTATATAGGAGGCAGTATTATAGTAGTTATATTCTTGTATATAGGAGCAGTATTATAGTAGTTATATTCTTGTATATAGGAACAGTATTATAGTAGTTATATTCTTGTATATAGGAGCAGTATTATAGTAGTTATATTCTTGTATATAGGAGGCAATAATATAGTAGTAATATTCTTGTATATAGGAGCAGTATTATAGTAGTTACATTCTTGTATATAGGAGCAGTATTATAGTAGTTATATTCTTGTATATAGGAGGAGTATTATAGTAGTTATATTCTTGTATATAGGAGCAGTATTATAGTAGTTATATTCTTGTATATAGGGAGCAGTATTATAGTAGTTATATTCTTGTATATAGGAGCAGTATTATAGTAGTTATATTCTTGTATATAGGAACAGTATTATAGTAGTTATATTCTTGTATATAGGAGCAGTATTATAGTAGTTATATTCTTGTATATAGGAGGCAATAATATAGTAGTAATATTCTTGTATATAGGAGCAGTATTATAGTAGTTACATTCTTGTATATAGGAGCAGTATTATAGTAGTTATATTCTTGTATATAGGAGGAGTATTATAGTAGTTATATTCTTGTATATAGGAGCAGTATTATAGTAGTTATATTCTTGTATATAGGAGCAGTATTATAGTAGTTATATTCTTGTATATAGGAGCAGTATTATAGTAGTTATATTCTTCTTGTCTGGGGTTTACACTAACATTTTACAATTTTCCCTGCAGGTTCAGTCATGGTTTCTCCCGCCATCGCTTTGGCCTTTATTCCGTTCATTATCACTTTGATTATTCGCTATCGCCATTACTTCCTGCTCTTCTATCGCGCGGTCATCGTGCGCCGTATTCAGGATTACCTCACAGGGATCCCACGAGAGGAGCGAGCGTTTGAGTACGTCATCACCCACGCCATCCCCGGGGACCCCCAGCACGTGCTCAACACGTTTGACCAATATTGTTATAACTCCGAATACCTGAGCAACATCGGGCCCCAAAAAGGTATAACCGGGAGCCACAGAGCCGCTCTGTTACCCCCTATACCAGTGCTCTCCAACCAGAGAGCCTCCAGCTGTAGCAAAACTACAACTCCCAGCATGCCCGGACATCCAACGGCTGTCCGGGCATGCTGGGAGTTGTAGTTTTGCAACAGCTGGAGGCACCCTGGTTGGGAAGCACTGCCCTATACTGTTTGTTATCTTTTCTGCTGACACACACATATATACGGTAGTAACTTGTTCATACAATGACGGTGTTACAGAAATGAGTGCATGTGAATTTCTCCTCCAGGGGGCAGTATAATTTAACTTACGTTTTCTCTCCCGCAGGGAAGATCCTGGACCGGCTCATATATGAGAACGCGCCTCTCAACGTGCTGGAGCTGGGCACACAGTGCGGCTACGCCACCATTATAATGGCGCAGGCCCTGCCACTGGGCGCCAGGCTGTACACTGTAGATGCCAACCCCAAGAAGGCCGCTGTGGCTGAGAAGGTGATAAGGCTGGCCGGGTTTGATGATGATACGGTGAGATATACTTGTATATAGTGTCACATGATGCAGATCGGCAGGGACGTGCACAGGTTGACTAGAGAGGGGGCTTGAGCCCCTGCCTTTTTAAAGGGGTATTCCAGGGAAAAAAAAACTATATATATATATATATATATATATGTATAGGGGAATATGCAAATCAGCTCATTACATCACCTTTTCAGGCGATGTTCCCTGGTATCAGCTTAGCTCCAGTTACGGAATATAAAAAGCTAATCGGGATTAATGCCAAGCCAGAACTCTCTCTCCAGAAGGAAAGAGCACCCATCTGCAGACAGCTGTTTCGGGGTACTTGCCCCTCGTCAGTACGGAGCAGGGTGAACTGGCTTGGCTGAGATGAGGGGGCTTAGACCTGCGGAGTGCTTAGTGGCCCTTGAAAGCTTCATCACACCAGGAGTGGGGAACTCTCCCTGAGTTAAATACTCATCCCGTTTAGTTGGTCTAAGGCCCCTCATCTCAGCCAAGCCAGTTCACCCTGCTCTGTACTGACGAGGGGCAAGTACCCCGAAACAGCTGTCCGCAGATGGGTACTCTTTCCTTCTGGAGAGAGAGTTCTGGCTTGGCATTAATCCCGATTAGCTTTTTATATTCCGTAACTGGATTTAAGCTGATACCAGGGAACATCGCCTGAGAAGGTGATGTAATGAGCTGATTTGCATATTCCCCCACCCAGAATGCCTGCGGAGTGCTTAGTGGCCCTTGAAAGCTCCGTCACACCAGGAGTGGTGAACTCCCCCTGAGTTAAATACTCATCCCGTTTATATATGTATATATATATATATATATATATATATATATGTATATGTACATGTATATATATATATATATATATATGTATATATATATATATATATATATATATCTCAACTGGCTCCAAATAGTTAAACAGATTTGTAAATTACTTCTATTAAAAAATTGTAATCCTTCCAATAATAATCAGCTGCTTAAGTTGAGTTGTTCTTTTCTGTCTGGCAACAGTGCTCTCTGCTGACACCTTTGTCTGTCTCGGGAACTGCATAGAGTAGGAGAAGTTTGCTATGGGGATTTGCTTCAGTTCACGGGACACGTGTCATCAGAGAGCACTTAGACAGAAAAGAACAACTCAACTTCAGAAGCGCATAAGTACTGAAAGGATTAAGATTTTTTAATAGAAGTAATTTACAAATCTGTTTAACTTTCTGGAGCCAGTTGAGAGATATATATATATATATATATATATAAGAAAGTTTTTTCCTGGATAACCCCTTTAATGTTCTTCCTATAAGTGCCCTAGGCAGTCTGGCATCATTATGTGGGCATTTATTTAAATAATTATAAGGAGTGTCCTTTTTTTTAGTTCAGCCCTTGACCCCCAAAATGTCTGTGCACGTCCCTGCAGGTCGGCGGTTTCTGTTTCACAAAATAGATGAAATCCAGAGCACGGCTATTCCATATTACCGCAGTGCTCCCCAACCTTTGGATCTCCAGCGGCGGCAAAACTACAACTCCCATCATGCCCTTTGGTTGTCTTAGTTTTGCAATAGCTGGCGGTCCACAGGTTGGGGAAAACTGTGATAGGCGGCATTCACACCACCTTTTTGCAGTACAGTTCCCGTATATGTTTTCTATGTGAAAACCGTACGGAACCGTATTGAAAACCGTATGCATTGACTCTTCATTGAAAACCGTATGCAGTGACTCTTCATTGAAAACCGTATGCAGTGACTCTTCATTGAAAACCGTACGCCAAAAGATGCATCAGGTTGTGTCCATTTTGCATCCTCTACAAGTTTTGTCAGTTTTTTTCCCTGTACCCAAAACTGTAGTCTACCACGGTTTTTGGTCCGGGTGAAAAACTGTATTAAATTGTATACGTTTTTTTTCTAAACATGGGAGTCAATGGGAACCGTACAGAACTGTGCGTATGGTTCCATCCGGTTTTCACCATAAGGTTTTTACTTTGCACAGTTTTTTTTCTTGGAATTTCAATCAAACAAGTGAAACTTTATTCATAATGGAGTAAAAAGTTAAAAACCTATAGTTTTATTCCTTAAAAAATGGATGCAACCGGACATCATTTTTTCAAACCGTATACGGTTTTTAACTGTATACGGGTTGAAATTTGTACACACGTTTTGATACAGTTTAGTACGGTTTTGAGGAATCCTTTTTTCATCAAAAACCTGATACGGGAAACTGTACTGCAAAAACGTGGTGTGAATGCAGCCTTAAAAGATCCTGGCAGCCAGAGGCTGCTCTAATATCCCAACCTCATATCCAGTCCTCTTGTTCCATCCTAATATTCAGACTTTATATCCCGCCCTCATAGCTCATCCTCATATCTCATCCTCATCCTAATATCCCGTCCTCATATCCCATCCTCATATCCCGTCCTTATATCTCATCCTCATATCCCGTCCTTATATCTCATCCTCATATCCCGTCCTTATATCTCATCCTCATATCCCGTCCTTATATCTCATCCTCATATCCCGTCCTTATATCTCATCCTCATATCCCGTCCTCATATCCCGTCCTTATATCTCATTCTCATATCTCATCCTCATATCTCATCCTCATATCCCGTCCTCATATCTCATTCTCATATCTCATCCTCATATCTCATCCTCATATCCCGTCCTCATATCTCATCCTCATATCTCATCCTCATATCCTGTCCTCATATCTCATCCTCATATCTCATTCTCATATCTCATCCTCATATCTCATCCTCATATCTCATCCTTATATCTCATCCTCATATCTCATCCTCATATCTCATCCTCATATCGCATCCTTATATCTCATCCTCATATCTCATTCTCATATCCCATCCTCATATCTCATCCTCATATTTCATCCTCATATCTCATCCTCATATCCCACCTTCATATCTCATCCTCATATCCCATCCTCATATTCGTCCTCATATCTCATCCTCATATCTCATCCTCATATCTCATCCTCATATCCCACCTTCATATCTCATCCTCATATCCCATCCTCATATTCGTCCTCATATCTCATCCTCATATCTCATCCTCATATCTCATCCTCATATCTCATCCTCATATCTCATCCTTATATCTCATCCTCATATCCCGCCCTCATATCTCATCCTCATATCCCGCCCTCATATCTCAACCTCATATCCTGTCCTCATATCTCATCCTCATATCCCGCCCTCATATCTCATCCTCATATCCCGCCCTCATATCTCTTCCTCATATCTCATCCTCATATCTCATCCTTATATCTCATCCTCATATCCCATCCTCATATTCATCCTCATATTCATCCTCATATCTCATCCTCATATCTCATCCTCATATCTCATCCTCATACCCCGCCCTCATATCCCATCCTCATATCTAATCCTCATATCTCATCCTCATATCTCATCCTCATATCCCGCCCTCATATCTCATCCTCATATCCCACCCTCATATCTCTTCCTCATATCTCATCCTCATATCTCATCCTCATATCTCATCCTTATATCTCATCCTCATATCCCATCCTCATATTCATCCTCATATTCATCCTCATATCTCATCCTCATATCTCATCCTCATATCTCATCCTCATATCTCATCCTCATATCTCATCCTCATATCTCATCCTCATACCTCATCCTCATACCTCATCCTCATATCCCGCCCTCATATCCCATCCTCATATCTAATCCTCATATCTCATCCTCATATCCCGTCCTCACATCTCATCCTCATATCCCGCACTACTGTCTCATTCTCTTATCCAGACCACATATTTGTTCTCATATCTTGTCCTCATATCCTGTCCTCCTATATTGCCCTTACATGCCTGACCTCATATCCTGTCCTCCTATCCCAACCTTATATGCATGGCCTCATATCCTGTCCTCCTATCTTGTCCTCATATCCCGTTCTCATATGCCTAGCCTCATTTCCTATTCTATCTTGTCCTCATATCCCAACCCTTTATTTATGGCTTCATGTTTCCTGTCCTCCTATCTTGACCTCATATCGTGTCCTCCTATCTTGACCTCATATCCTGTCCTCCTATCTTGTCCTCATATCCTGTCCTCCTATCTTCTCCTCATATCCTGTCCTCCTATCTTGACCTCATATCCTGTCCTCCTATCTTGACCTCATATGGTGTCATCCTATCTTGATCTCATATCGTGTCCTCCTATCTTGTCCTCATATCGTGTCCTCCTATCTTGTCCTCATATCCTGTCCTCCTATTTTGTCCTCATATCCTGTCCTCCTATCTTGACCTCATATCCTGTCCTCCTATCTTGTCCTCATATCCTGTCCTCCTATCTTGTCCTCATATCCTGTCCTCCTATCTTGTCCTCATATCCTGTCCTCCTATCTTGACCTCATATCCTGTCCTCCTATCTTGACCTCATATCCTGTCCTCCTATCTTGACCTCATATCCTGTCCTCCCATCTTGACCTCATATCCTGTCCTCCTATCTTGTCCTCATATCGTGTCCTCCTATCTTGTCCTCATATCGTGTCCTCCTATCTTGTCCTCATATCCTGTCCTCCTATCTTGACCTCATATCCTGTCCTCCTATCTTGACCTCATATGGTGTCCTCCTATCTTGTCCTCATATCGTGTCCTCCTATCTTGTTCTCATATCCTGTCCTCCTATCTTGACCTCATATCCTGTCCTCCTATCTTGACCTCATATCCTGTCCTCCTATCTTGACCTCATATCCTGTCCTCCTATCTTGACCTCATATCCTGTCCTCCTATCTTGACCTCATATCCTGTCCTCCTATCTTGTCCTCATATCCCGTCCTCCTATCTTGTCCTCATATCCCGTCCTCCTATCTTGTCCTCATATCCCGTCCTCCTATCTTGACCTCATATCCTGTCCTCCTATCTTGTCCTCATATCCTGTCCTCCTATCTTGTCCTCATATCCTGTCCTCCTATCTTGTCCTCATATCCTGTCCTCCTATCTTGTCCTCATATCCTGTCCTCCTATCTTGTCCTCATATCCTGTCCTCCTATCTTGTCCTCATATCCTGTCCTCCTATCTTGTCCTCATATCCTGTCCTCCTACATCACCTTCATATCTCATTCTCATATGCCTGGCCTCATGTCCTGTCCTCCTATCTCGTTCTCATATGTCGTCCTTATATCTTGTCTTCATATTTAGAACTCCTATCCCCGGCCTTATATCCCGTCCTCATATCTTGTCTTTGTATTCCGTCCCCTGTGCTTACTGTTCTCTGCACCTTCCTGCTGGACAGTCAGCTTTGTCTTCTGCCTACTGACTCTGATTGCTCAGCATTCTATTCCCCGCTCGTCCTGTAGGTGGAGCTCCTGGTCGGGCCCTCTGATGACATCATCTCACAGCTGAAGGACAAGCATGGGGTCCAGAAGTTGGAATTTGTCTTCATGGACCATGGGAAGCGCTGCTACCTGCGGGACCTGCAGCTGCTGGAGGAGGTGGGACTGCTTCAGGAAGGGACCATCATCCTGGCGGACAACGTGCTCTTCCCCGGAGCCCCCCATTTCCTGCAGTACGTGAAGACCTGCGGTAAATATCAGCTGAAGATGCATCGGGGTCACCTGGAATACTTCCGATACATCAGGGATGGCATGGCGGAGCTGACATACACCAAGCTGCAGTGATAGAATAAAGACTGTTTCCTAATATCTGCTGTCCGTCATTTCTTGGGGGCGCCCTGATGACATCATATCTGGGGGCACCCTGATGACATCATATCTGGCATCATATCTGGGGGCGCCCTGATGACATCATATCTGACATGTTTTTTCTATGTAATAAGGTCCTGGGTGATTGTTCTCTGTGTGATTGAGCAGCACATTGTCTTCTTTTGACAAACATTGGGGTTAAAGGTGTGCTCCGGCCCCAAGACATCTTATCCCCTGCTGGGAACCCCCACAATCTAGCATGCAGCACCCACCTGTAAGTACTGCCAGAAGCGCTGGAGGTTCTCAGTATTATGCCTCCCGACCATGGGGACAGAGTATCGTGACATCACGCCCCCCCCCATCAATGCAAGTCCCCCCAACAGGTCATGTCTTCAGGATTTCCTTAGTCTTTCACAGGTGATATAAATATGATCAGTGATTCAGACATCACCAGAGTTATATCAACTGTGAAAGACTTAGGAAATCCAGAAAACATGACCTGGTGGGGGTCTTGAGGACCGGGCTTGAGAAACACTGGGTTACAACAACACGGCCAATGACTGCAAAACAGTGTAGGGTCTGTTCTGGGGTCTGATTCAGTTTAGGGCCTGGTATGGAATGTAATTCAGTTTCTGGTCTGGTCTAAGGTCTGATTTAGTTTAGGGTCTAGTCTGGAATCTGATTCAGTTTCGGGTCTGGTCTAGGGTTTAATTCAGTTTAGGGTCTGTTCTGGGGTCTGATTCAGTTTAGGGTCGTGTCTTGGGTCTGATTCAGTTTAGGGTCTGGTCTTGGGTCTGATTCAGTTTAGGGTCTGGTCTTGGGTCTGATTCAGTTTAGGGTCTGGTCTGAAATCTGATTCAGTTTAGGGTCTGGTCTAGGGTCTGTTTCAGATTAGGGTCTGGTCTGGAATCTGATTCAGTTGAGGGTCTGGTTTAGGGTCTGATTCAGTTTAGGGTCTGGTCTGGAATCTGATTCAGTTTAGGGTCTGGTCTAGGGACTGATTCAGTTGAGGGTCTGGTCTGGAATCTGATTCAGTTTAGGGTCTGGTCTGGAATCTGATTCAGTTTAGGGTCTGGTCTAGGGTCTGATTCAGTTTCGGGTCTGGTCTAGGGTCTAATTCAGTTTCGGGTCTGGTCTAGGGTCTGATTCAGTTTCAGGTCTGGTCTAGGGTCTGATTCAGTTTAGGGTGTGGTCTAGGGTCTGATTTAGTTTGGGTCTGGTCTGGAATCTGATTCAGTGTAGGGTCTGCTCTAGGGTCTGATTCAGTTTAGGGTCTGGTCTACGGTCTGATTCAGATTAGGATCTGGTCTGGAATCTGATTTAGTTTAGGGTCTGTTCTAGGGTCTAATTCAGTTTAGGGTCTGGTCTGGAATCTGATTCAGTTGAGGGTCTGGTCTGGAATCTGATTAAGTTTAGGGTCTGGTCTGGAATCTGATTCAGTTTAGGGTCTGGTCTGGAATCTGATTCAGTTTAGGGTCTGGTCTGGAATCTGATTCAATTGAGGGTCTGGTCTGGAATCTGATTCAGTTTAGGGTCCTGTCTAGGGTCTGATTCAGTTGAGGGTCTGGTCTAGAATCTGATTCAGTTTAGGGTCTGGTCTAGGGTCTGATTCAGTTTAGGGTCTGGTCTAGGGTCTGATTCAGTTTAGGGTCTGGTCTGGAATCTGATTAAGTTTAGGGTCTGATTCAGTTTAGGGTCTGGTCTGGAATCTGATTCAGTTGAGGGTCTGGTCTGGAATCTGATTCAGTTTAGAGCCTGGTCTGGAATCTGATTCAGTTTAGGGTCTGGTCTAGGGTCTGATTCAGATTAGGGTCTGGTCTGGAATCTGATTCAGTTTAGGGTCTGGTTTAGGGACTGATTCAGTTTAGGGTCTGATCTGGAATCTGATTCAGTTTAGGGTCTGGTCTGGGGTCTGATTCAGATTAGGGTCTGGTCTGGAATCTGATTCAGTTGAGGGTCTGGTTTAGGGACGGATTCAGTTTAGGGTCTGGAATCAGATTAAGTTAAGGGTCTGGTCTAGGGACTGATTCAGTTTAGGGTCTGGTCTGGAATCTGATTAAGTTTAGGGTCTGGTCTAGGGTCTGATTCAGTTTAGGGTCTGATTCAGTTTAGGGTCTGATCTGGAATCTGATTCAGTTGAGGGTCTGGTCTAGGGTCTGATTCAGATAAGGGTCTGGTCTGGAATCTGATTCAGTTGAGGGTCTGGTCTAGGGTCTTATTCAGTTTAGGGTTTGGTCTAGGGTCTGATTCAGTTTAGGGTCTGATCTGGAATCTGATTAAGTTTAGGGTCTGTTTCAGATTAGGGTCTGGTCTGGAATCTGATTCAGTTGAGGGTCTGGTTTAGGGTCTGATTCAGTTTAGGGTCTGGTCTGGAATCTGATTCAGTTTAGGGTCTGGTCTAGGGACTGATTCAGTTGAGGGTCTGGTCTGGAATCTGATTCAGTTTAGGGTCTGGTCTGGAATCTGATTCAGTTTAGGGTCTGGTCTAGGGTCTGATTCAGTTTCGGGTCTGGTCTAGGGTCTAATTCAGTTTCGGGTCTGGTCTAGGGTCTGATTCAGTTTCAGGTCTGGTCTAGGGTCTGATTCAGTTTAGGGTGTGGTCTAGGGTCTGATTTAGTTTGGGTCTGGTCTGGAATCTGATTCAGTGTAGGGTCTGCTCTAGGGTCTGATTCAGTTTAGGGTCTGGTCTACGGTCTGATTCAGATTAGGATCTGGTCTGGAATCTGATTTAGTTTAGGGTCTGTTCTAGGGTCTAATTCAGTTTAGGGTCTGGTCTGGAATCTGATTCAGTTGAGGGTCTGGTCTGGAATCTGATTCAGTTTAGGGTCTGGTCTGGAATCTGATTCAGTTTAGGGTCTGGTCTGGAATCTGATTCAGTTTAGGGTCTGGTCTGGAATCTGATTCAATTGAGGGTCTGGTCTGGAATCTGATTCAGTTTAGGGTCCTGTCTAGGGTCTGATTCAGTTGAGGGTCTGGTCTAGAATCTGATTCAGTTTAGGGTCTGGTCTAGGGTCTGATTCAGTTTAGGGTCTGGTCTAGGGTCTGATTCAGTTTAGGGTCTGGTCTGGAATCTGATTAAGTTTAGGGTCTGATTCAGTTTAGGGTCTGGTCTGGAATCTGATTCAGTTGAGGGTCTGGTCTGGAATCTGATTCAGTTTAGAGTCTGGTCTGGAATCTGATTCAGTTTAGGGTCTGGTCTAGGGTCTGATTCAGATTAGGGTCTGGTCTGGAATCTGATTCAGTTTAGGGTCTGGTTTAGGGACTGATTCAGTTTAGGGTCTGATCTGGAATCTGATTCAGTTTAGGGTCTGGTCTGGGGTCTGATTCAGATTAGGGTCTGGTCTGGAATCTGATTCAGTTGAGGGTCTGGTTTAGGGACGGATTCAGTTTAGGGTCTGGAATCAGATTAAGTTAAGGGTCTGGTCTAGGGACTGATTCAGTTTAGGGTCTGGTCTGGAATCTGATTAAGTTTAGGGTCTGGTCTAGGGTCTGATTCAGTTTAGGGTCTGATTCAGTTTAGGGTCTGATCTGGAATCTGATTCAGTTGAGGGTCTGGTCTAGGGTCTGATTCAGATAAGGGTCTGGTCTGGAATCTGATTCAGTTGAGGGTCTGGTCTAGGGTCTTATTCAGTTTAGGGTTTGGTCTAGGGTCTGATTCAGTTTAGGGTCTGATCTGGAATCTGATTAAGTTTAGGGTCTGATTCAGTTTAGGGTCTGGTCTGGAATCTGATTCAGTTGAGGGTCTGGTTTAAGGTCTGATTCAGTTTAGGGTCTGGTCTGGAATCTGATTCAGTTTAGGGTCTGGTCTGGAATCTGATCCAGTTTAGGGTCTGGTCTGGAATCTGATCCAGTTTAGGGTCTGGTCTGGAATCTGATCCAGTTTAGGGTCTGGTCTAGGGTCTGATTCAGATTAGGGTCTGGTCTGGAATCTGATTCAGTTGAGGGTCTGGTTTAGGGTCTGATTAAGTTTAGGGTCTGTTCTGGAATCTGATTCAGTTTAGGGTCTGGTCTAGGGACTGATTCAGTTTAGGGTCTGGTCTGGAATCTGATTAAGTTTAGGGTCTAGTCTGGAATCTGATTCAGTTTAGGGTCTGGTCTGGAATCTGATTCAGTTTAGGGTCTGGTCTAGGGTCTGATTCAGTTTAGGGTCTGATTCAGTTTAGGGTCTGGTCTGGAATCTGATTCAGTTGAGGGTCTGGTCTAGGGTCTGATTCAGTTTAGGGTCTGGTCTAGGGTCTGATTCAGTTTGGGGTCTGGTCTGGAATCTGATTAAGTTTAGGGTCTGATTCAGTTTAGGGTCTGGTCTGTAATCTGATTCAGTTGAGGGTCTGGTCTGGAATCTGATTCAGTTTAGGGTCTGGTCTGGAATCTGATTCAGTTTAGGGTCTGGTCTGGAATCTGATTCAGTTTAGGGTCTGGTCTTGAATCTGATTCAGTTTAGGGTCTGATTCATTTTAGGGTCTGGTCTGGAATCTGATTCAGTTGACGGTGTGGTTTAAGGTCTGATTCAGTTTAGGGTCTGGTCTGGAATCTGATTCAGTTTAGGGTCTGGTCTGGAATCTGATTCAGTTTAGGGTCTGGTCTAGGGTCTGATTCAGATTAGGGTCTGGTCTGGAATCTGATTCAGTTTCGGGTCTGGTCTAGGGTTTAATTCAGTTTAGGGTCTGTTCTGGGGTCTGATTCAGTTTAGGGTCATGTCTTGGGTCTGATTCAGTTTAGGGTCTGGTCTTGGGTCTGATTCAGTTTAGGGTCTGGTCTGGAATCTGATTCAGTTTAGGGTCTGGTCTAGGGTCTGTTTCAGATTAGGGTCTGGTCTGGAATCTGATTCAGTTGAGGGTCTGGTTTAGGGTCTGATTCAGTTTAGGGTCTGGTCTGGAATCAGATTAAGTTAAGGGTCTGGTCTAGGGACTGATTCAGTTTAGGGTCTGGTCTGGAATCTGATTCAGTTGAGGGTCTAGTCTAGGGTCTGATTCAGTTTAGGGTCTGATTCAGTTTAGGGTCTGATCTGGAATCTGATTCAGTTGAGGGTCTGGTCTAGGGTCTGATTCAGATAAGGGTCTGGTCTGGAATCTGATTCAGTTGAGGGTCTAATTCAGTTTAGGGTCTGGTCTGGAATCTGATTCAGTTGAGGGTCTGGTCTGGAATCTGATTCAGTTTAGGGTCTGGTCTGGAATCTGATTCAGTTTAGGGTCTGGTCTTGAATCTGATTCAGTTTAAGGTCTGATTCATTTTAGGGTCTGGTCTGGAATCTGATTCAGTTGACGGTGTGGTTTAAGGTCTGATTCAGTTTAGGGTCTGGTCTGGAATCTGATTCAGTTTAGGGTCTGGTCTGGAATCTGATTCAGTTTAGGGTCTGGTCTAGGGTCTGATTCAGATTAGGGTCTGGTCTGGAATCTGATTCAGTTTCGGGTCTGGTCTAGGGTTTAATTCAGTTTAGGGTCTGTTCTGGGGTCTGATTCAGTTTAGGGTCGTGTCTTGGGTCTGATTCAGTTTAGGGTCTGGTCTGGAATCTGATTCAGTTTAGGGTCTGGTCTAGGGTCTGTTTCAGATTAGGGTCTGGTCTGGAATCTGATTCAGTTGAGGGTCTGGTTTAGGGTCTGATTCAGTTTAGGGTCTGGTCTGGAATCAGATTAAGTTAAGGGTCTGGTCTAGGGACTGATTCAGTTTAGGGTCTGGTCTGGAATCTGATTCAGTTGAGGGTCTAGTCTAGGGTCTGATTCAGTTTAGGGTCTGATTCAGTTTAGGGTCTGATCTGGAATCTGATTCAGTTGAGGGTCTGGTCTAGGGTCTGATTCAGATAAGGGTCTGGTCTGGAATCTGATTCAGTTGAGGGTCTGGTCTAGGGTCTTATTCAGTTTAGGGTTTGGTCTAGGGTCTGATTCAATTTAGGGTCTGATCTGGAATCTGATTCAGTTGAGGGTCTGGTTTAAGGTCTGATTCAGTTTAGGGTCTGGTCTGGAATCTGATTCAGTTTAGGGTCTGGTCTGGAATCTGATCCAGTTTAGGGTCTGGTCTGGAATCTGATCCAGTTTAGGGTCTGGTCTGGAATCTGATCCAGTTTAGGGTCTGGTCTAGGGTCTGATTCAGATTAGGGTCTGGTCTGGAATCTGATTCAGTTGAGGGTCTGGTTTAGGGTCTGATTAAGTTTAGGGTCTGGTCTGGAATCTGATTCAGTTTAGGGTCTGGTCTGGAATCTGATTCAGTTTAGGGTCTGGTCTAGGGTCTGATTCAGTTTAGGGTCTGATTCAGTTTAGGGTCTGGTCTGGAATCTGATTCAGTTGAGGGTCTGGTCTAGGGTCTGATTCAGTTTAGGGTCTGGTCTGGAATCTGATTCAGTTTAGGGTCTGGTCTGGAATCTGATCCAGTTTAGGGTCTGGTCTGGAATCTGATTCAGTTTAGGGTCTGGTCTGGAATCTGATCCAGTTTAGGGTCTGGTCTGGAATCTGATCCAGTTTAGGGTCTGGTCTGGAATCTGATTCAGTTTAGGGTCTGGTCTGGAATCTGATCCAGTTTAGGGTCTGGTCTGGAATCTGATCCAGTTTAGGGTCTGGTCTGGAATCTGATCCAGTTTAGGGTCTGGTCTAGGGTCTGATTCAGATTAGGGTCTGGTCTGGAATCTGATTCAGTTGAGGGTCTGGTTTAGGGTCTAATTCAGTTTAGGGTCTGGTCTGGAATCTGATTCAGTTGAGGGTCTGGTCTGGAATCTGATTCAGTTTAGGGTCTGGTCTGGAATCTGATTCAGTTTAGGGTCTGGTCTTGAATCTGATTCAGTTTAAGGTCTGATTCATTTTAGGGTCTGGTCTGGAATCTGATTCAGTTGACGGTGTGGTTTAAGGTCTGATTCAGTTTAGGGTCTGGTCTGGAATCTGATTCAGTTTAGGGTCTGGTCTGGAATCTGATTCAGTTTAGGGTCTGGTCTAGGGTCTGATTCAGATTAGGGTCTGGTCTGGAATCTGATTCAGTTTCGGGTCTGGTCTAAAGTTTAATTCAGTTTAGGGTCTGTTCTGGGGTCTGATTCAGTTTAGGGTCGTGTCTTGGGTCTGATTCAGTTTAGGGTCTGGTCTGGAATCTGATTCAGTTTAGGGTCTGGTCTAGGGTCTGTTTCAGATTAGGGTCTGGTCTGGAATCTGATTCAGTTGAGGGTCTGGTTTAGGGTCTGATTCAGTTTAGGGTCTGGTCTGGAATCAGATTAAGTTAAGGGTCTGGTCTAGGGACTGATTCAGTTTAGGGTCTGGTCTGGAATCTGATTCAGTTGAGGGTCTAGTCTAGGGTCTGATTCAGTTTAGGGTCTGATTCAGTTTAGGGTCTGATCTGGAATCTGATTCAGTTGAGGGTCTGGTCTAGGGTCTGATTCAGATAAGGGTCTGGTCTGGAATCTGATTCAGTTGAGGGTCTGGTCTAGGGTCTTATTCAGTTTAGGGTTTGGTCTAGGGTCTGATTCAATTTAGGGTCTGATCTGGAATCTGATTCAGTTGAGGGTCTGGTTTAAGGTCTGATTCAGTTTAGGGTCTGGTCTGGAATCTGATTCAGTTTAGGGTCTGGTCTGGAATCTGATCCAGTTTAGGGTCTGGTCTGGAATCTGATCCAGTTTAGGGTCTGGTCTGGAATCTGATCCAGTTTAGGGTCTGGTCTAGGGTCTGATTCAGATTAGGGTCTGGTCTGGAATCTGATTCAGTTGAGGGTCTGGTTTAGGGTCTGATTAAGTTTAGGGTCTGGTCTGGAATCTGATTCAGTTTAGGGTCTGGTCTGGAATCTGATTCAGTTTAGGGTCTGGTCTAGGGTCTGATTCAGTTTAGGGTCTGATTCAGTTTAGGGTCTGGTCTGGAATCTGATTCAGTTGAGGGTCTGGTCTAGGGTCTGATTCAGTTTAGGGTCTGGTCTAGGGTCTGATTCAGTTTGGGGTCTGGTCTGGAATCTGATTAAGTTTAGGGTCTGATTCAGTTTAGGGTCTGGTCTAGGGTCTGATTCAGTTTGGGGTCTGGTCTGGAATCTGATTAAGTTTAGGGTCTGATTCAGTTTAGGGTCTGGTCTGGAATCTGATTCAGTTGAGGGTCTGGTCTGGAATCTGATTCAGTTTAGGGTCTGGTCTGGAATCTGATTCAGTTTAGGGTCTGGTCTTGAATCTGATTCAGTTTAGGGTCTGATTAATTTTAGGGTCTGGTCTGGAATCTGATTCAGTTGACGGTGTGGTTTAAGGTCTGATTCAGTTTAGGGTCTGGTCTGGAATCTGATTCAGTTTAGGGTCTGGTCTGGAATCTGATTCAGTTTAGAGTCTGGTCTAGGGTCTGATTCAGATTAGGGTCTGGTCTGGAATCTGATTCAGTTTCGGGTCTGGCCTAGGGTTTAATTCAGTTTAGGGTCTGTTCTGGGGTCTGATTCAGTTTAGGGTCTGGTCTTGGGTCTGATTCAGTTTAGGGTCTGGTCTTGGGTCTGATTCAGTTTAGGGTCTGGTCTGGAATCTGATTCAGTTTAGGGTCTGGTCTAGGGTCTGTTTCAGATTAGGGTCTGGTCTGGAATCTGATTCAGTTGAGGGTCTGGTTTAGGGTCTGATTCAGTTTAGGGTCTGGTCTGGAATCTGATTCAGTTTAGGGTCTGGTCTAGGGACTGATTCAGTTGAGGTTCTGGTCTGGAATCTGATTCAGTTTAGGGTCTGGTCTGGAATCTGATTAAGTTTAGGGTCTGATTCAGTTTAGGGTCTGGTCTGTAATCTGATTCAGTTGAGGGTCTGGTCTGGAATCTGATTCAGTTTAGGGTCTGGTCTGGAATCTGATTCAGTTTAGGGTCTGGTCTAGGGTCTGATTCAGTGTCAGGTCTGGGCTAGGGTCTAATTCAGTTTCGGGTCTGGTCTAGGGTCTGATTCAGTTTCGGGTCTGGTCTAGGGTCTGATTCAGTTTAGGGTCTGGTCTAGGGTCTGATTTAGTTTGGGTCTGGTCTGGAATCTGATTCAGTGTAGGGTCTGCTCTAGGGTCTGATTCAGTTTAGGGTCTGGTCTGGAATCTGATTCAGTTTAGGGTCTGGTCTGGAATCTGATTCAGTTAAGGGTCTGGTCTGGAATCTGATTCAGTTTAGGGTCTGGTCTACGGTCTGATTCAGCTTAGGGTCTGGTCTACGGTCTGATTCAGATTAGGATCTGGTCTGGAATCTGATTTAGTTTAGGGTCTGTTCTAGGGTCTAATTCAGTTTAGGGTCTGGTCTGAAATCTGATTCAGTTGAGGGTCTGGTCTGGAATCTGATTCAGTTTAGGGTCTGGTCTGGAATCTGATTCAGTTTAGGGTCTGGTCTGGAATCTGATTCAGTTTAGGGTCTGGTCACGGTCTGATTCAGCTTAGGGTCTGGTCTACGGTCTGATTCAGATTAGGATCTGGTCTGGAATCTGATTTAGTTTAGGGTCTGTTCTAGGGTCTAATTCAGTTTAGGGTCTGGTCTGGAATCTGATTCAATTGAGGGTCTGGTCTGGAATCTGATTCAGTTTAGGGTCCTGTCTAGGGTCTGATTCAGTTTAGGGTCTGGTCTAGAATCTGATTCAGTTTAGGGTCTGGTCTAGGGTCTGATTCAGTTTAGGGTCTGCTCTAGGGTCTGATTCAGTTTAGGGTCTGGTCTGGAATCTGATTCAGTTTAGGGTCTGGTCTGGAATCTGATTCAGTTAAGGGTCTGGTCTGGAATCTGATTCAGTTTAGGGTCTGGTCTACGGTCTGATTCAGCTTAGGGTCTGGTCTACGGTCTGATTCAGATTAGGATCTGGTCTGGAATCTGATTTAGTTTAGGGTCTGTTCTAGGGTCTAATTCAGTTTAGGGTCTGGTCTGGAATCTGATTCAGTTGAGGGTCTGGTCTGGAATCTGATTCAGTTTAGGGTCTGGTCTGGAATCTGATTCAGTTTAGGGTCTGGTCTGGAATCTGATTCAGTTTAGGGTCTGGTCACGGTCTGATTCAGCTTAGGGTCTGGTCTACGGTCTGATTCAGATTAGGATCTGGTCTGGAATCTGATTTAGTTTAGGGTCTGTTCTAGGGTCTAATTCAGTTTAGGGTCTGGTCTGGAATCTGATTCAATTGAGGGTCTGGTCTGGAATCTGATTCAGTTTAGGGTCCTGTCTAGGGTCTGATTCAGTTTAGGGTCTGGTCTAGAATCTGATTCAGTTTAGGGTCTGGTCTAGGGTCTGATTCAGTTTAGGGTCTGGTCTGGAATCTGATTCAGTTGAGGGTCTGGTCTGGAATCTGATTCAGTTTAGAGTCTGGTCTGGAATCTGATTCAGTTTAGGGTCTGGTCTAGGGTCTGATTCAGATTAGGGTCTGGTCTGGAATCTGATTCAGTTGAGGGTCTGGTTTAGGGACTGATTCAGTTTAGGGTCTGGTCTGGAATCTGATTCAGTTTAGGGTCTGGTCTGGGGTCTGATTCAGATTAGGGTCTGGTCTGGAATCTGATTCAGTTGAGGGTCTGGTTTAGGGACTGATTCAGTTTAGGGTCTGGTCTGGAATCTGATTAAGTTTAGGGTCTGGTCTAGGGACTGATTCAGTTTAGGGTCTGGTCTGGAATCTGATTAAGTTTAGGGTCTGGTCTAGGGTCTGATTCAGTTTAGGGTCTGATTCAGTTTAGGGTCTGATCTGGAATCTGATTCAGTTGAGGGTCTGGTCTAGGGTCTGATTCAGATAAGGGTCTGGTCTGGAATCTGATTCAGTTTAGGGTCTGGTCTAGGGTCTGATTCAGTTTAGGGTCTGATCTGGAATCTGATTAAGTTTAGGGTCTGATTCAGTTTAGGGTCTGATTCAGTTTAGGGTCTGGTCTGGAATCTGATTCAGTTGAGTGTCTGGTCTGGAATCTGATTCAGTTTAGGGTCTGGTCTGGAATCTGATTCAGTTTAGGGTCTGGTCTTGAATCTGATTCAGTTTAGGGTCTGATTCATTTTAGGGTCTGGTCTGGAATCTGATTCAGTTTAGGGTCTGGTCTAGGGACTGATTCAGTTGAGGGTCTGGTCTGGAATCTGATTCAGTTTAGGGTCTGGTCTGGAATCTGATTCAGTTTAGGGTCTGGTCTAGGGTCTGATTCAGTGTCAGGTCTGGGCTAGGGTCTAATTCAGTTTCGGGTCTGGTCTAGGGTCTGATTCAGTTTCGGGTCTGGTCTAGGGTCTGATTCAGTTTAGGGTCTGGTCTAGGGTCTGATTTAGTTTGGGTCTGGTCTGGAATCTGATTCAGTTTCGGGTCTGGTCTAGGGTCTGATTCAGATTAGGGTCTGGTCTGGAATCTGATTCAGTTTCGGGTCTGGTCTGGAATCTGATTCAGTTTAGGGTCTGGTCTAGGGTCTGATTCAGATTAGGGTCTGGTCTGGAATCTGATTCAGTTTCGGGTCTGGTCTAGGGTTTAATTCAGTTTAGGGTCTGGTCTGGAATCTGATTCAGTTTAGGGTCTGGTCTGGAATCTGATTCAGTTTAGGGTCTGGTCTAGGGTCTGATTCAGATTAGGGTCTGGTCTGGAATCTGATTCAGTTTCGGGTCTGGTCTAGGGTTTAATTCAGTTTAGGGTCTGTTCTGAGGTCTGATTCAGTTTAGGGTCGTGTCTTGGGTCTGATTCAGTTTAGGGTCTGGTCTTGGGTCTGATTCAGTTTAGGGTCTGGTCTGGAATCTGATTCAGTTTAGGGTCTGGTCTAGGGTCTGTTTCAGATTAGGGTCTGGTCTGGAATCTGATTCAGTTGAGGGTCTGGTTTAGGGTCTGATTCAGTTTAGGGTCTGGTCTGGAATCTGATTCAGTTTAGGGTCTGGTCTAGGGACTGATTCAGTTGAGGGTCTGGTCTGGAATCTGATTCAGTTTAGGGTCTGGTCTGGAATCTGATTCAGTTTAGGGTCTGGTCTAGGGTCTGATTCAGTGTCAGGTCTGGGCTAGGGTCTAATTCAGTTTCGGGTCTGGTCTAGGGTCTGATTCAGTTTCGGGTCTGGTCTAGGGTCTGATTCAGTTTAGGGTCTGGTCTAGGGTCTGATTTAGTTTGGGTCTGGTCTGGAATCTGATTCAGTGTAGGGTCTGCTCTAGGGTCTGATTCAGTTTAGGGTCTGGTCTGGAATCTGATTCAGTTTAGGGTCTGGTCTGGAATCTGATTCAGTTTAGGGTCTGGTCTACGGTCTGATTCAGCTTAGGGTCTGGTCTACGGTCTGATTCAGATTAGGATCTGGTCTGGAATCTGATTTAGTTTAGGGTCTGTTCTAGGGTCTAATTCAGTTTAGGGTCTGGTCTGGAATCTGATTCAGTTGAGGGTCTGGTCTGGAATCTGATTCAGTTTAGGGTCTGGTCTGGAATCTGATTCAGTTTAGGGTCTGGTCTGGAATCTGATTCAGTTTAGGGTCTGGTCTACGGTCTGATTCAGCTTAGGGTCTGGTCTACGGTCTGATTCAGATTAGGATCTGGTCTGGAATCTGATTTAGTTTAGGGTCTGTTCTAGGGTCTAATTCAGTTTAGGGTCTGGTCTGGAATCTGATTCAATTGAGGGTCTGGTCTGGAATCTGATTCAGTTTAGGGTCCTGTCTAGGGTCTGATTCAGTTTAGGGTCTGGTCTAGAATCTGATTCAGTTTAGGGTCTGGTCTAGAATCTGATTCAGTTTAGGGTCTGGTCTAGGGTCTGATTCAGTTTAGGGTCTGGTCTAGGGTCTGATTCAGTTTAGGGTCTGGTCTGGAATCTGATTAAGTTTAGGGTCTGATTCAGTTTAGGGTCTGGTCTGGAATCTGATTCAGTTGAGGGTCTGGTCTGGAATCTGATTCAGTTTAGAGTCTGGTCTGGACTCTGATTCAGTTTTGGGTCTGGTCTAGGGTCTGATTCAGATTAGGGTCTGGTCTGGAATCTGATTCAGTTGAGGGTCTGGTTTAGGGACTGATTCAGTTTAGGGTCTGGTCTGGAATCTGATTCAGTTTAGGGTCTGGTCTGGGGTCTGATTCAGATTAGGGTCTGGTCTGGAATCTGATTCAGTTGAGGGTCTGGTTTAGGGACTGATTCAGTTTAGGGTCTGGTCTGGAATCTGATTAAGTTTAGGGTCTGGTCTAGGGACTGATTCAGTTTAGGGTCTGGTCTGGAATCTGATTAGGTTTAGGGTCTGGTCTAGGGTCTGATTCAGTTTAGGGTCTGATTCAGTTTAGGGTCTGATCTGGAATCTGATTCAGTTAATGGTCTGGTCTAGGGTCTGATTCAGATAAGGGTCTGGTCTGGAATCTGATTCAGTTGAGGGTCTGGTCTAGGGTCTGATTCAGTTTAGGGCCTCTCTAGGGTCTGATTCAGTTTAGGGTCTGATCTGGAATCTGATTAAGTTTAGGGTCTGATTCAGTTTAGGGTCTGGTCTGGAATCTGATTCAGTTGAAGGTCTGGTTTAAGGTCTGA
Organism: Hyla sarda; assembly: GCF_029499605.1. Taxonomy (NCBI): domain Eukaryota; kingdom Metazoa; phylum Chordata; class Amphibia; order Anura; family Hylidae; genus Hyla; species Hyla sarda. The sequence goes on from NW_026610784.1 coordinate 126,753, forward strand.
TTCAGTTTAGGGTCTGGTCTGGAATCTGATTCAGTTTAGGGTCTGGTCTGGAATCTGATCCAGTTTAGGGTCTGGTCTAGGGTCTGATTCAGATTAGGGTCTGGTCTGGTATCTGATTCAGTTGAGGGTCTGGTTTAGGGTCTGATTAAGTTTAGGGTCTGGTCTGGAATCTGATTCAGTTTAGGGTCTGGTCTAGGGACTGATTCAGTTTAGGGTCTGGTCTGGAATCTAATTCAGTTTAGGGTCTGGTCTGGAATCTGATTCAGTTTAGGGTCTGGTCTAGGGTCTGATTCAGTTTAGGGTCTGATTCAGTTTAGGGTCTGGTCTGGAATCTGATTCAGTTGAGGATCTGGTCTAGGGTCTGATTCAGTTTAGGGTCTGGTCTAGGGTCTGATTCAGTTTAGGGTCTGGTCTGGAATCTGATTAAGTTTAGGGTCTGATTCAGTTTAGGGTCTGGTCTGGAATCTGATTCAGTTGAGGGTCTGGTCTGGAATCTGATTCAGTTTAGGGTCTGGTCTGGAATCTGATTCAGTTTAGGGTCTGGTCTGGAATCTGATTCAGTTTAGGGTCTGATTCATTTTAGGGTCTGGTCTGGAATCTGATTCAGTTGAGGGTGTGGTTTAAGGTCTGATTCAGTTTAGGGTCTGGTCTGGAATCTGATTCAGTTTAGGGTCTGGTCTGGAATCTGATTCAGTTTAGGGTCTGGTCTAGGGTCTGATTCAGATTAGGGTCTGGTCTGGAATCTGATTCAGTTGAGGGTCTGGTTTAGGGTCTGATTAAGTTTAGGGTCTGGTCTGGAATCTGATTCAGTTTAGGGTCTGGTCTAGGGACTGATTCAGTTTAGGGTCTGGTCTGGAATCTGATTCAGTTTAGGGCCTGGTCTAGGGTCTGATTCAGTTTAGGGTCTGATTCAGTTTAGGGTCTGGTCTGGAATCTGATTCAGTTGAGGGTCTGGTTTAAGGTCTGATTCAGTTTAGGGTCTGGTCTGGAATCTGATTCAGTTTAGGGTCTAATCTGGGGTCTGATTCAGTTGAGGGTCTGGTCTGGGGTCTGATTCAGTTGAGGGTCTGGTTTAAGGTCTGATTCAGTTTAGGGTCTGGTTTAAGGTCTGATTCAGTTTAGGGTCTGGTCTGGAATTTGATTCAGTTTAGGGTCTGGTCTAGGGTCTGAATAAATTTTAGGGTATCTGAAATGGCATTGCATTTACTCCTCGGCTCTGGTCAGATTTTCCCACTGACAAATTCCAAACCCTAATGTTAATAGTTCTTTGAAGATTGTGAAACATTAACAAGACAAGATTATCACTACTGGTGTCCGGCCTGGATCTTCACCCGTCCCCAGACCCAGGTCACTGGACCTTTAGTAAAACAGTCTTAGTGCCTCTGATCTACTATTTCAGCTCCTATCAGGTGTAGTCATTGGGCACCAAAGTCACCCCCCCCCCCCCCCCCCCCTTCCCCCGATCTCATCTGTATAATGAAACATAAGTAGTAACTGGATAATGATCATTGATAAAACCATCAGATTTCTGCTGGGGATATTTGACTGTGGTTTTGGACACAGATGGTTACAAGGGTTAATCTGCGCCCAGACTTTTTGATGTGAAATCTGCTGCATGTGAATTTGCCCTAAAGTGGAGGATCTGTGGTTCAGCTTATAATGTGTATTTAGTGTTTTCCAGATTAACCCCCCTGATAAGTCATGTGAGTAGTAGTCCATGTACCGGCCCTCTTGCCCCTTTTCCATCTCCCATGTGGGATTTTCCTTTTGTTAATGTTTATATGAAAGGCCGAGAAGATATTGACCTGTGACATGAGGGTCTGGCACGATTCGGCTGGCAGGAGGTGGATCCTCTGTGCCAGAGAGGGATTGGCGTGGACCGTGCTGGTGGACCGGTTCTAAGTTGCTACTGGTATTCACCAGAGCCCGCCGCAAAGCGGGATGGTCTTGCTGCGGCGGTAGTGACCAGGTCGTATCCACTAGCAACGGCTCAACCTCTCTGACTGCTGAAGATAGGCGCGGTACAAGGGAGTAGACAGAAGCAAAGTCGGACGTAGCAGAAGGTCGGGGCAGGCAGCAAGGATCGTAGTCAGGGGCAACGGCAAGAGGTCTGGAACACTGGCTAGGAACACACAAGGGAACGCTTTCACTGGCACAATGGCAACAAGATCCGGCGAGGGAATGCAGGGGAAGTGAGGTATAAGTAGGGAGTGCACAGGTGAAGACACTAATTAGACCAACTGCGCCAATCAGTGGCGCACCGGCCCTTTAAATCGCAAAGACCGCGCGCGACGGGACAGCACAGACGGGGAACGAGTCTGGTAGGCGGGTCGGGATGCGCATCGCGAGCGGGCGCGTCCCACATCGCGAATCGCATCCCGGCTAACCGGGGCGCTGCGAACAGGAGAACGCTGTGAGCGCTCCGGGGAGGAGCGGGGACCCGGAGCGCTCGGCGTAACAGGGTCTCACCCTGTGAGATGTGTCAGGGGGTCAAATCTGCAAGAACAGCAACTGAATCCATGACAAGGGCCCAAAGGTTTAACCTCTTCAGTGTTCTGTATACTGTAGAAGTCAAAGCCTGCTTTAAAGGGGTATTCCAAAGGATAGGGGATAAGATGTCTGATCGCAGGGGTCCTTCTGCTGGGGACCCCGCGATCTCGGCTGCGGCACCCCAGACATCTGGTGCACGGAGCGAACTTTGCTCCGCGTCGGATGACTAGCAATACGGGGCGGTGCTCGTGATTCACGGTAACGCCCCACTCATGACGTCATGGCCATGCCCCCCTCAATGCAAGTCTATGGGAGGGGGCGTGATGGTCGTTACGCCCCCTCCCATAGACTTGCATTTAAGGGGCGTGGCCGTGACATCAGGAGTGGGCGCAGTCTTGATGTCACGAGCCTCTGGCCCTGCACATGATGCACTAAATGAATGCCAGGTGCAGCAGGGAGATCGCGGGGGTCCCCAGCCATGGATCCCCCATGATCAGACATCTTCCTTTGGATAGGGGATAAGATGTCTAGGGGCGGAGTACCCCTTTAAGCAAGTCTTAATCCTGGCCCAGTTGTAAGGGGCATCACCTGAAAGAGACCTGAGCCACATGTGCAGTGATCATGGCATGGTGCAGAATTAGGAGGATTACGGCCAAAAGGTTGTCTCCAGGAGGGCATTGTGCTTCAACTTCCAGCCAGAAGAGGAGAAAGCTGAACAAGGACCTTTCTGCGTACACTCACCTCTGTACTGACCTGCGGTCAGAGTTAGTGCTGTGTGGCTAAATGTCACCAAAGTTTTCTTTGCAGCCTATGTGCCGTCACTGTTCTTCGAAATTTTGCAAAATTACCGATCACATTCCCCAGCGGCTCATTGCAGTACCACATATGTTTTCTGTTGGGACTATTTAGATTGTTTTTGTTTAAGGGGGTACTCCACCCGTAGACATCTTATCCCCTATCCAAAGGATAGGGGATAAGATGCCTGATCGCGGGGGGCGCGCCGCTGGGGACCCCCACAATATTGCATGCGGCACCCACCTGTTTCTTGTCCGGAAGCGCTGGAGGGTCTGGGTCGCGACCACGGGAACGGAAGTCCGTGACGTCACGCCTCCGCCCCCGTGTGACGTCACACCCCGTCCCCTCAATGCAAGTCTATGGGAGGGGGCATGACGGCCGTCATGCCCCCTCCCATAGACTTGCATTGAGGGGACGGGGTGTGACGTCACACGGGGGCGGAGGCGTGATGTCACGGACTTCCGGTCACGGACATTGAGGGGTGCCGCAAGCAATATTGCGGGGGTCCCCAGCGGCGGGACCCCAGCGATCAGACATCTTATCCCCTATCCTTTGGATAGGAGATAAGATGTCTAGGGGTGGAGTACCCCTTTAAGGGTTAAAAAGTTCACTTTAGCAGACACTTTTGGGTTTTTCCATTGAAAATGACTTATTCATGGGATTCTGTGATTCCTCTTTAATTCACGTGATTTTCTTGATTCATGAGTCCTGGTACCTGTGACCCAGCTACAGTATAAGAGAAGGTGAGGGGTCGACTAATCGCTAACTGTCCAGGGTCCTGTGCGCACTAGAGTATTTCCAAGTGGGAAATTCTGCTCAGGATTTCCGGTGCAGCAGCCTCCTATTGTTTAATGGGATTCTGCTATTCTTTGCAGAGAAAATTTTAACTTTGGATTCCACCAAAAGATGTTCAGAAATGAGTTGTCTGCATGGAGACGGCACATGTCCGAACAGTCCGTGCACGGATACAGGCGGCGCCGCAGTGTCCGCACGGAATTACTCCTGAAGAAAAGCCTCTAGTGTACATAGGCCCCAATCTATTTCCAGAGCGTTTCTCCTAGGGCCAGTAAAGTTCAGATCAGAAGATAGAGAGAGGATAGGGGATAAGACGCCTGATCGCGGGGGTCGCGCCGCTGGGGACCCCACAATAGTCCTGTGCCAGTCGCGAGTAACAAATCACGGCACATAAACAGTTTTTGGCGCATCCCTGGTGTCTAGTGGTCCAATTCACCCAGGATATATATATATACACAGTGGGGAGAACAGTACAGTGATCCCTCAATTTACAATGGCCTCAACAAACAATAGTTTCAACATACAATGGTCTTTTCTGGACCATCGTAAGTTGAAACCAGACTCAACATACAATGTACAGACAGTCCAGATCTGTGAAACGTGTCAATGGCCGGAAGAACCGATGGGCATTCACTGGTAAAACCCCTGTATTACTGAAGTGTATGCACTGACTGGTGTCTGGTAGCGCCCCCTACAGTACAGGGAGGTATTACATGTTCTGTACTCTTTACCTGTATTACTGAAGTGTATGTACTGACTGGTGTCTGGTAGCGCCCCCTACAGTACAGGGAGGTATTACATGTTCTGTACTCTTTACCTGTATTACTGAAGTGTATGCACTGACTGGTGTCTGGTAGCACCCCCTACAGTACAGGGAGGTATTACATGTTCTGTACTCTTTACCTGTATTACTGATGTGTATGCACTGACTGGTGTCTGGTAGCGCCCCCTACAGTACAGGGAGGTATTACATGTTCTGTACTCTTTACCTGTATTACTGAAGTGTATGCACTGACTGGTGTCTGGTAGCGCCCCCTACAGTACAGGGAGGTATTACATGTTCTGTTCTACTCTTTACCTGTATTACTGAAGTGTATGCACTGACTGGTGTCTGGTAGCGCCCCCTACAGTACAGGGAGGTATTACATGTTCTGTACTCTTTACCTGTATTACTGAAGTGTATGCACTGACTGGTGTCTGGTAGCTCCCCCTACAGTACAGGGAGGTATTACATGTTCTGTACTCTTTACCTGTATTACTGAAGTGTATGCACTGACTGGTGTCTGGTAGCGCCCCCTACAGTACAGGGAGGTATTACATGTTCTGTACTCTTTACCTGTATTACTGAAGTGTATGTACTGACTGGTGTCTGGTAGCGCCCCCTACAGTACAGGGAGGTATTACATGTTCTGTACTCTTTACCTGTATTACTGATGTGTATGCACTGACTGGTGTCTGGTAGCGCCCCCTACAGTACAGGGAGGTATTACATGTTCTGTACTCTTTACCTGTATTACTGAAGTGTATGCACTGACTGGTGTCTGGTAGCGCCCCCTACAGTACAGGGAGGTATTACATGTTCTGTTCTACTCTTTACCTGTATTACTGAAGTGTATGCACTGACTGGTGTCTGGTAGCGCCCCCTACAGTACAGGGAGGTATTACATGTTCTGTACTCTTTACCTGTATTACTGAAGTGTATGCACTGACTGGTGTCTGGTAGCTCCCCCTACAGTACAGGGAGGTATTACATGTTCTGTACTCTTTACCTGTATTACTGAAGTGTATGCAGTGACTGGTGTCTGGTAGCGCCCCCTACAGTACAGGGAGGTATTACATGTTCTGTACTCTTTACCTGTACATGGGTTACCTGCTCCTCTGGACACCACCTGAAGAAGCTCCTGTTCTCTACATAGACCAGTGTTTCCCAAGCAGGGTGCCCCCAGCTGTTGAAAAACTACAACTCCCAGCATGCCCGAACAGCCTTCGGCTGTTCGGGCATGCTGGGAGTTGTAGTTTTGCAACAGCTGGAGGCTCCCTGCTTGCGAAACACTGACATAGACAGTGATTTACAGCCCCCAGCAGATCTTTATTACTTTTATATATAAGGATTTGCTTTATCTATATTAGTTATTTACAAATTTTTCTTCCATTCTCACTTTTTCCTATTTTTGGATGACATTTTGGTGCCTTCAGAACCAATTACCAGGTTTCCATAGAGTTCTGGTCTCAACATACAATGGTTTCAACATACAATGGTCGTCCCGGAACCAATTAATATTGTAACTTGAGGGACCACTGTGTTTGATACACTGTCGGTTTCGCAGGTTTTCCTACTTACAAAGCCTGTAGAGGTCTGTAATTTTAATCATAGATTCTCTTCAACTGTGAGAGACGGAATCTAAAACAAAAATCCAGAAAATCACATTGAATCATTTAAAAAAAAAATAATTTGCATTTTATTGAATCACTTAAAGGGGTACTCCGCCCCGAGACATCTTATCCCTTATCCAAAGGATAGGGGGATAAGATGTCAGTACGCCGCGGTCCCGCTGCTGGGGACCCCAGGGATCGCCGCTGCGGCACCGCGCTATCAGAGCGAGATCACTCTGCACGTAATGACGGGCGATACGGGGGACAGAGCAGCGTGACATCACGGCTCCGCCCCTCGCGACGTCACGGTCCGCCCCCGTCAATACATGTCTATGGGAGGGGGCGTGGCGGTCGTCACGCCCCCTGCCATAGACTTGCATTAAGGGGACGGGCCGTGATGTCATGAGGGGCGGAGCCATGATGTCACGCTGCTCCGGCCCCTATATCGCCCGTCATTACTGCACAGAGCGAACTCGCTCTGATAGCGCGGTGCCGCAGAGGCGATCCCTGGGGTCCTTTGGATAGGGGATAAGATGCCAGGGGCGGAGTACCCCTTTAAGTATTTAATCACCTACCAACTAGTAAGAATTCTGCCCCTCACAGGCCTGTTATATATATATACACATTAGCAGGGTACCCAGCATCACCCATTCTTCCTACCTAAACCTTGTGGGAAACAAGAAGCAACAATGATGTTCTCGTCCTCATATCCCTTCCCCATATACTGTCCTCATATCCCTTCCCCATATACTGTCCTCATATCCTGTCCTCATATCCCTTCCCCATATACTGTCCTCATATCCTGTCCTCATATCCCTTCCCCATATCCTGACCTCATATCCCTTCCCCATATACTGTCCTCATATCCCTTCCCCATATACTGTCCTCATATCCCTTCCCCGTATACTGTCCTCATATCCCTTCCCCATATCCTGACCTCATATCCCTTCCCCATATCCTGACCTCATATCCCTTCCCCATATACTGTCCTCATATCCCTTACCCATATACTGTCCTCATATCCCTTCCCCATATACTGTCCTCATATCCCTTCCCCATATACTGTCCTCATATCCTGTCCTCATATCCCTTCCCCATATCCTGACCTCATATCCCTTCCCCATATCCTGACCTCATATCCCTTCCCCATATACTGTCCTCATATCCCTTCCCCATATACTGTCCTCATATCCCTTCCCCATATACTGTCCTCATATCCCTTCCCCATATACTGTCCTCATATCCTGTCCTCATATCCCTTCCCCATATCCTGACCTCATATCCCTTCCCCATATACTGTCCTCATATCCCTTCCCCATATACTGTCCTCATATCCTGTCCTCATATCCCTTCCCCATATCCTGACCTCATATCCCTTCCCCATATACTGTCCTCATATCCCTTCCCCATATACTGTCCTCATATCCTGTCCTCATATCCCTTCCCCATATCCTGACCTCATATCCCTTCCCCATATCCTGACCTCATATCCCTTCCCCATATACTGTCCTCATATCCCTTCCCCATATACTGTCCTCATATCCCTTCCCCATATACTGTCCTCATATCCCTTCCCCATATACTGTCCTCATATCCTGTCCTCATATCCCTTCCCCATATCCTGACCTCATATCCCTTCCCCATATACTGTCCTCATATCCCTTCCCCATATACTGTCCTCATATCCTGTCCTCACATCCCTTCCCCATATACTGTCCTCATATCCTGACCTCATATCCCTTCCCCATATCCTGACCTCATATCCCTTCCCCATATACTGTCCTCATATACTGTCCTCATATCCCTTCCCCATATACTGTCCTCATATCCTGTCCTCATATCCCTTCCCCATATCCTGACCTCATATCCCTTCCCCATATACTGTCCTCATATCCTGACCTCATATCCCTTCCCCATATCCTGACCTCATATCCCGTCACCTCACATGTTCTCATATCCCATTCACATGTCCTGTTCTCATATCTCATCCTCATCTCCTGTCCTTATATCCCATTGTGATAGCCTGGGGGAGTAGGGTATATGGGGTGTAGCTGTGCGGTGACAAAAGGGTGTCTGGTTAACCCTTTCTATTCGTGACGCCAGGGTGAGGGCTCCTCTGTAATGCTTGTCCTACCGCCACCCTTCCCAAGAGTGATAGGGAGGTATAGAATAATTGAATGTCCACAACCGGAGAATTTGCTGAAAACAGTTGGAACTTTACTGAAGATTTTATGCAAACTTCATAACCGGAACAGTCTCTATACATGCAAAGTCTATTAGAGATTGACAGTGGTTGGGACCTTAGCGTTTTAGAGTCCGTAGACTGATATGCGCTGTTCCACTGGATTTAAGGGATTTAGTTGCGGTCCAGTAGTCACGTTAGCTTTAGCAGGGATTTACGGTTTAGTTTAGCTGAGGCCGGCAGGTTTTCTGGCCTAGCGTGTCTTTGAAAGTTGCGCTGATCCATCCTGCTAGTCCGGCATCCACGAGAGCAGCAACCCAAGAGAGCGCTAATTGGCTACAACTCCCTTATATGAGAAGGGGCTGGACTAGAGCTAATTGGTCCAATACTTCTGTCAATCACCATTACAAAGGGTTATGGGTAACATGCGACCCAAGGACCTCCAAAGGTCCTCTAACATACCATAGAGGAATTAACATAGTCACATGACCGAAGGTCCTGCAACGCTAACAAGGTAAGTACTCTACTATGCATTATATTAAATATTTACATTATTGAATATGTACACATAAACATCATAAAATTAGAGCAGGAGGAGGCGACTAGGGGCTGTCCCACCTGGGGGACCCTACCTGAATGTAGTAACTCTGACTTTGGGGACCACCATACAAGGTACGGTATGCAATACGGTACCGTGACACCACAAACCCCCTTTACTTAAGATAAGTCGGCCTCGACGTCTATCCCCTAAGACAGAGGGACGAAGTGAAGGTTGATTTATAACAGTCCTGGGTATAACTTCTTAAATATCCATTAGTCAAGCTGTATATAAGATTATTTAACTTTTTCGAGGTACAAGAATATACATGGGTAAACTCATGAACAGTATTAATTTAGTAACAGGATGATATTATTATACATGAGATACATCCTACTTAACATTCTTGAATCTGACTAGATATTTTTGAATCTCGCTAGACATTTTTTCCATATTAGTTCCCTGTTTAGTGCACTGAGGGCCTTACTGGCTTGCCTGAGGCTTTCTACCAATAAACTGGCTACTAGGGTCCATTGGCTACACACTCTTATCCCTAGAACACAACAGATAAACCTATTATTTTTTTCTTTTGTGTACATGTGCACAAAGCTATTTTTTTTGTACAACCCTTTACATTTAGTTACCTTAGCACAAACATTTATTAAACACTCCAAAAGGGTTCAGGTGCATTCACCTGATAAGTGCAATTTAAGCAAAAATATTACGTTACTGTTGAGGTATTTACATGTAAACAGATGTGCAAGGATCATCAGTCCACCTGCACTAAGAGTCCAAATATCACGGCTTACGCATCTCCTACCACTAGGAGTCTCTTGGTCTGATGACCAGGCACAAAAGCTTGATGGTTACGGTTTCTGCTGGAACGGTCTTAGTATAGCCCTTCTAGGCACACTTCTTAAACGTTGCAGAAAAGTCTGGGAAGGCAAAACTTTAAGAAAACATGAATGTCACTTCAGAAGAAACTCTTGTGGTGTCGCCCTGCTCCTCTTCTGGAACCTCTACCCCTCTCAACATCAGAAGCAGGCAAAGAATTGATGTGGCTTTCCCACACTACAATAGTGAGGGTAGAGTGTGACACTGTAGGGTTGAGATTTATAGTTGGTGCTCGTTGAGTCGGCCCCACCTCCTCGTCGGGAGTGGGCCGCAGCACTTTCGTTGGTACCTGGTGGGCAGGCCAAGCCTCCACGCCGGGAGTAGGCCTAGGTACAGTGGTTGGTGCCTGAAGTTTAGGCCAAACCTCCTTGGTAGGAGTAGGCCTGGGCACTTTGCAGGAAACAGAAGGAAGTGGCTGCTGCTGTAGAAATTCCTCCTCAGGCTGGTAGGTGGAGGCATCAGGAGCAGGCCATTTCGGCCACAGCTGGAAGGGGTCCGACTCCCAATCAGTAGATGGAAAATACTTGAAAAGAAGCTGGGTTGGAGCTGCTGGTTTGGTGACTGCGGCAGCCCACTCTCCTCGCAGGCCCTGGACGGGGGTGTACTCCACTATCTCACCCACCTCCAAGGAATGGAACTTTTTGTGGAGATAGGGCCTCTGTACACCTCGCCGGTTTATAAGGATGGTATAGCCGGTGTGGTAATCAATGAGGGTACCGTAGCCTCTGACCTTGTCGAACTTGGCCACTGTTGCTCTACGACGTTCCAAGGGCTTCTCCCCTTCTCGGGGATGATCCCACATGCGAATGTAGAGTGCCTCCATCTCTTTGGTGTTTTCTTGGTAGCGGATCCTCTCCTCATGAGGCAGATGAACATGCTTGGGGGCATAAAGTTTTCTGTGTCGGGCCTTTAACTTTGCCATCACTTCAGCTAACTCGGCTTCCTGACAGGGCCTTTCCCTCTGTGCCTTAAGGACCGGGGGAAGGGACTTCCCAGGCAGGGGTTGGAGAACATCATGCATGTAAAAGATTAAATCAGGTTCATCCCCAAAAGTCCATTTAGGCAATCTTGGCGAGCGCGGTCGTGCACTTGGCAAAGCAGATCGGGGTATTTCTGGCTCAGGGCTGGTGGAGGAAGAGAAGGCAGCTTCTGATGGTGGACTTACAGAAGACTCCTCTGTCGGGATCTCAGCCCACAAACCCCATTCCTGGTGAGGGGACAGTCTCACTGGTGAAGATGCTCCAGGTGTCCCAGCGATTTCCGCTGGAGGGGTATCCGGCCAGTCGTCGTCATCGTCAGGCAATGGGGGAAGATTCCAGGCCCCCTCTTCATCCAACGATAACTGCTGCAAACGGTCGGCTAGGTCGTGGAACAGTTGGGCTGCGACCGCTGCAACTTTCCTTTGTTCCGGTGCCATCTTTGGGCGCACGCCACGTGGAACGCTGCTCTCCACCATGTCTGTACTCTCCGTCTCTTCCTTGTGCAGACTGAAGAGGTCGCCGTGCAGGGCTCCATTTATAATGGACTTCTCCAAAATGGCTGCCGGCCGGAAGGACGTCATCGGTACCGGGACACCACACCATCCTCATCTCCTGTCCTTATATCCTGACCTCATATCCATTCCCCATATCCCATCCCCATATCCTGTCCTCATATCCTGACCCCATATCTCATCTTCATATCCTCACCTCATATCCCGTCACCTCACATGTTCTCATATCCCATTCACATATCCTGTTCTCATATCCCATCCTCATCTCCTGTCCTTATATCCTGACCTCATATCTTATTCTCATATTCCGACTTCATACCCCGTTCTTATATCCCAACCTCATATCTCATCCTCATATCCCACCCTGATATCCTGCCTCATATCCCATCCTTATATACCGACCACATATGCCGTTCTTATATTTCATCCTCATATCCCGACCTCATATCCTCTCCTCGTATCCTGTCCTTATATCCTGTCCTCAGATCCCGCCTCATATCCTGTCCTCAAATCCCAACCTTATATCACGTCCTCATATCCCGACCTCATATCCTGTCTTCATATCCCATCCTCATATCCTGTCCCCATATTCTGACCTCATATCTTGTCTTCATACCTCATCCTCATATCCCGTCCTCATATCCCATCCTCATATCCCGACCTCATATCCCGACCTCATATCCCGTCCTCATATCCCGACCTCCTATCCCGACCTCATATCCCGACCTCATATCCCGTCCTCATATCCCGTCCTCATATCCCGACCTCCTATCCCGACCTCCTATCCCGTCCTCATATCCCGTCCTCATATCCCGACCTCATATCCCGACCTCATATCCCGACCTCATATCCCGACCTCCTATCCCTACCTCATCTCCTGACCTCCTATCCCATCCTCATATCCCATCCTCATATCCCGTCCTCCTATCCCTACCTCCTATCCCGACCTCCTATCCCGACCTCCTATCCCGACCTCCTATCCCGTCCTCATATCCCGTCCTCATATCCCGTCCTCATATCCCGTCCTCCTATCCCGACCTCCTATCCCGTCCTCCTATCCCGTCCTCCTATCCCGTCCTCCTATCCCGACCTCCTATCCCGACCTCAAATCCCGACCTCAAATCCCGACCTCAAATCCCGACCTCAAATCCCGACCTCAAATCCCGACCTCATATCCCTACCTCCTATCCCTACCTCCTATCCCGACCTCCTATCCCGTCCTCCTATCCCGTCCTCCTATCCCGTCCTCATATCCCGACCTCCTATCCCTACCTCATCTCCTGACCTCCTATCCCGACCTCATATCTCGACCTCATATCCCATCCTCATATCCCGACCTCCTATCCCGTCCTCATATCCCGTCCTCATATCCCGACCTCATATCCCGACCTCATATCCCGACCTCATATCCCGACCTCATATCCCGACCTCATATCCCGACCTCATATCCCGTCCTCATATCCCGTCCTCATATCCCGTCCTCATATCCCGTCCTCATATCCCGTCCTCATATCCCGTCCTCATATCCCGTCCTCATATCTCTACCTCATATCCCGACCTCCTATCCCGACCTCCTATCCCGTCCTCATATCCCGTCCTCATATCCCGTCCTCATATCTCATCTTATAATCTGACCTCATGTTCCGATAATTTTTATGTCTCTGAACTGTATTCTGAGTCATTTATGGCCCATGATAGGTGACAGCACTAAAACTGTCTTTTGGGGTTGTAAATGTACCAAAAAAAAGTCCACAAATTTACTTTCGCAGCTATAGAAATGATGGCCATAAAATGGAGGAATTAATGAGGCTGTATATAAGAAGGACTGCCGCCTCTGTTGTCCATAGCAACCAATCACAGCGCAGCTTTCATTTTCCCTAGAGAAGACTTAATAAAAGCTGAACTATCATTGATTGCTAGGGGCAACCGAGCCCGGCCTTCTTATAGACAGCTACATGGCAGCCATTTTAGTACTTGTTTTCACCAGATATACTATGTTGTGTTTTTTTTTGTTTTTGTGTCAAACAAACCAATTTTATTGAGTTAGGCAATAAGGTAGCAATACCAAAGTAAAGCAAAAGTATCGGGGCGCAGCCCGAATCAACAATAAGGCAAAATCAAATAAACAAAAGGTAAAAAGGAAAATAAACAAGTCCATGGGTCAGACATGTATGGACGTAAACGGGCAGCAGGTTAACAAAACAGTAGGTGTGTTGTCAATGATTACGTTAGGGATAAGGTATGGCGAATCTCCGGACAATAGGATGACGACATCCAGGGAGACCAAACCCTCTCATAGAAGGCCATCATATCGGCGCGAACCGCGTTCATTTTTTCGAAGATCAGAATATCATTAACTCTATCAACTACCCTATCAATAGACAGGACTGGGCTCTTCCAGCATGTCGCTATATGAATCCGCGCAGCCAGTAGTATGAAATGCGCTAATCTAAACTGGCTGTTGGGCATCCTGCACGGCACTAATATGGCGCATGTCTTGGTAAAACTGTGCCGCACCAAAAAAAGTGGCGCATATGTCAGCATCCCCCAAAAAATGGGTTGCTGGGGTATATTGTTAATGGGAGCAGTGGACCCAGTGACTCAGTTGGGGACGTATCCACTATTTTAGGAGGACTCATGACGCTTTCATCATTCATCAATTGGTGTCTAGTATGTGAACTATTTTACAGCAGAAAAGTCACATTTCATGTTACCTTCCTGCGCCAAATTTATCAAAAGTCGCACGCCACTTGATGGATTTACCGGCTCCTACGCCCTTGGTACCCGTTAAGACTTATTTAAAGGGCTGAAGTAAATGAGTGGGGTTTGTGGCTAAAAGATTGCCACTTCGGCTTTTTTGCGACTTTCAGAGAAAAGCATAATGAATCGGTGCCCACTGCATAAAACTAGTCTAAAGCACCGCACATTGTGCTTCACTTTCAAATATGATCTAAAGCATAAGAGACTTATTGTGCGACAATTTTAGACTAAAAAAAAAAAAGGTTCCTAAAGGGGTACTCCACTGGCCAGCGTTTGGAAGTAAATGTTCCGAAATCTGTTTTTGCGCTGCGGGGTCAACCACGCCCCTCGTGACATCATGGCCACACCCTCAATGCAAGTCTATGGGAGGGGGCATGATGGCAGTCACGCCCTGCCCATAGACTTGCATTGAGGGGGCGTGGCCATGATGTCACGAGTGGCGTGGTTGACCCCCGCAGCACAAAAACAGCTTTCGGAACATTTACTTCCGAACGCTGGCCAGTGGAGTACCCCTTTAATAGCTTGATGAATTTCCCTCTATGTCCCGAAAGGAGTCAATAGGTGACTTAGTTCAGCCATAGAAGTAAATAGGGTCCGCTGCCCCCGTTTACAGTATACATCAGCATCCCCCTTTTTCAGCTATGATAAGGGCAGAAATGTAATGTAATGGAGCCTCAGACAGCAGTTCCTGCCCCAGCAGATGATTACCCCCTGAGGGGAGGCTCCTGGTGCAGGTGGAGGGGAGGCTCCTGCTGCAGGTTATTTAGCTTCCTGTGCTGCTCTGGAGCTCTGCGGGGTAAGTGCAGCAGGTGAGGTCTTAGCTAAAGATTAATACAGAGGACAAGAAGTACTTTGCTCCCAGGAGAAGTCTAACCTAGTGCTGCGCTGTCTTTTCCCTACTCTGCAGATTCCAGCAGTGATAAGAGAAGGAGATGACATCCTCCTGATCCCCTGACACCTGACTGATCCCCAGGGACGTGCCGACTGATCCCCTGACGTCCTCCTGATCCCCAGGCACCTGCTGACTGATCCCCCTGATACCCTCCTAATCCCCAGGGACATGCCGACTGATCCCCTGACACCCTCCTGATCCCTAGGGATGTGCCAACTGATCCCCTGACATCCTCCTGATCCCCAGGCACCTGCTGACTGATCACCAGGGACCAGCTGACTGATCCCCTGAAATCCTCCTGATTACCTGGCACCTGCCGACTGATCCCCTGGCACTTGCTCACTGATCCCCCTGACACTTGCTCACTGATCCCCCCTGACACTTGCTCACTGATCCCCCTGACACCTGCTCACTGATCCCCCTGACACCTGCTCACTGATCCCCCTGACACCTGCTCACTGATCCCCCTGACACCTGCTCACTGATCCCCCTGACACCTGCTCACTGATCCCCCTGACACCTGCTCACTGATCCCCCTGACACCTGCTCACTGATCCCCCTGACACCTGCTCACTGATCCCCCTGACACCTGCTCACTGATCCCCCCTGACACTTGCTCACTGATCCCCCCCTGACACTTGCTCACTGATCCCCCCCTGACACTTGCTCACTGATCCCCCCTGACACTTGCTCACTGATCCCCCCTGACACTTGCTCACTGATCCCCCCTGACACTTGCTCACTGATCCCCCCTGACACTTGCTCACTGATCCCCCTGACACCTGCTCACTGATCCCATGATGCCCTCCTGATCCCTATGCTCCTGCTGTGAGATCCCCCAACACCCTTCTGATCCTAGAACAGGTACCCCGGGACCAGCCTGATCCCTGCTTTCTGATCCCTCATCAGTTTCCCCTACCCCTTATTTGCCCATCCTGCCCACCCAATCCTGTGGCTCCACTTTGCCTATTCCAACTGTACTCCTGAGCCCAGAGCGGACACTTCACCATTCAGGTAAGTACTACCTGTAAATAACCCTCAGACCATGAGCCATATACTGCATCTGGAGTTCAGAAAAGCTTGGTGCGTGTATGTATAGGTCTCAGTCACTGTTTCTTGTCAATAACTCAGTGTTTCCCAACCAGGGTGCCTCCAGCTGTTGCAAAACTACAACTCCCAGCATGCCCGGACAGCCTTTGGCTGTCCGGGCATGCTGGGAGTTGTAGTTTTGCAACAGCTGGAGGCACCCTCGTTAGGAAACACTGTAAAACCTTTTGCCATACAATAAAACGTTCTGCAACTTTATAATATAATCTGTTTCCAAGACCTCTGCTTGTGGTCAGTGAATGTTAATATTCTAGTTTGCAGAAAGAGAAACCCTATCCTGACCCACTACTTCTGACAGCTGAGGGTTTGTTACAATTTTATCCACTCACAGATAATAATCTGTGAGCTAAATCAATATATATCAATATATATATATATAATATTCTCAAACGGCTCCAGAAGGTTAAACAGATTTGTAAATTACTTATATTAAATAAAATCCCAATCCTTCCAGTACTTAACAGCTGCTGAAGTTGAGTTGTTCTTTCTGTCTGGCAACAGTGCTCTCTGCTGACACCCCTGTCTGTCTCAGGAACTGCACAGAGTAGAAGAGGTTTGCTATGGGGATTTGCTTCTATTCTGAACAGTTCCCTAGACAGGTGTCATCAGGGAGCACTTAGACAGAAAAGAACAACTCAACTTCAGCAGCTCATAAGCACTGAAAGGATTACGATTTTTTAATAGAAGTCATTTACAAATCTGTTTAACTTTCTGGAGCCAGTTGGTGTGTGTGTGTGTGTGTGTAATTTCCTGGATGACCCCTTTAAGACTAAAAGCAAGCAGTTATCTTACAAATGTAGCAGCAATACCTGCTGGAAAATGTGAAGCTGCAGGGAAAATGGTGGATGAAGAAACTTCCAGAAGCCAAGTAATTCATGATAGGAATCGATCCAAAAATAATCCGGAGAGCAATGTCCGATCGTAATGGAATTATACTGAGCGTGATCGTATTATAGAGCCCAGGATACAACACTTGTGGTCATTATACATCTATATGTTCACACCAGAACAACCATGCTGCGCTATATCCTCCTCCTGACCGCAGCGTCCATACTGTCTGCTGCCCCAGAGGACTTCATGGATCAGTGCATAGATGGCAAACACCACAAGACTGAGCCAGGACCTGAAGATGGCATACATGGTCAGGTGAGAGAAGACTAGTATATAACAATACGCTACTGCCTCCTATGTACAGGAATATAATTACTATAATACTGCCCCTATAAACAAGAATATAACTACTATAATACTGTCCCTATATACAAGAATATAGCTACTATAATACTGCTCCTATATACAAGAATATAACTACTATAATACTGCTCTTATATACAAGAATATACCTACTATAATACTGCTCCTATATATAAGAATATAACTACTATTATACTGCCCCCTATATACAAGAATATAACTACTATAATACTGCTCCTATATACAAGAATATATCTACTATAATACTGCTCCTATATACAAGAATATAACTACTATAATACTGCTCCTATATACAAGAATATAACTACTATAATAATGCTCCTATATACAAGAATATAACTACTATAATACTGCTCCTATATACAAGAATATAACTACTATAATACTGCTCCTATATACAAGAATATAACTACTATAATACTGCTCCTATATACAAGAATATAACTACTATAATACTGCTCCTATATACAAGAATATAACTACTATAATACTGCTCCTATATACAAGAATATAACTACTATAATACTGCCCCTATATACAAGAATATAACTACTATAATACTGCTTCTATGTAAAAGAATATAACTACTATAATACTGCTCCTATATACCAGAATATAACTACTATAATACTGCCCCTATATACAAGAAAATAACTACTATAATACTGCCCCTATATATAAGAATATAACTACTATAATACTGCTCCTATATATAAGAATATAACTACTATAATACTGCTCCTATATACAAGAATATAACTACTATAATACTGCCCCTATATACAAGAATATAACTACTATAATACTGCCCCTATATACCAGAATATAACTACTATAATACTGCTCCTATATACCAGAATATAACTACTATAATACTGCTCCTATATACAAGAATATAACTACTATAATACTGCTCCTATATACAAGAATATAAACTACTATAATACTGCTCCTATATACAGGAATATAACTACTATAATACTGCTCCTATATACAAGAATATAACTACTATAATACTGCTCCTATATACCAGAATATAACTACTATAATACTGCTCCTATATACCAGAATATAACTACTATAATACTGCTCCTATATACAAGAATATAACTACTATAATACTGCTCCTATATACATGAATATAACTCCTATAATACTGCTCCTGTATACAAGAATATAACTCCTATAATACTGCTCCTATATACAAGAATATAACTACTATAATACTGCTCCTATATACAAGAATATAACTACTATAATACTGCTCCTATATACAAGAATATAACTACTATAATACTGCTCCTATATACAAGAATATAACTACTATAATACTGCTCCTATATACAAGAATATTACTACTATAATACTGCTCCTATATACAAGAATATAACTACTATAATACTGCTCCTGTATACAAGAATATAACTACTATAATACTGCTCCTATATACAAGAATATAACTCCTATAATCTCTCCATGTTCCCCTGTACAGTGTAAACCGTGGGTGCAGAAGGCCTGTTGTACCGCGAACACTTCCCAAGCTGCTCACGAGGACGTCTCCTTCCTCTACAACTTTAATTGGAATCACTGCGGCATCATGTCCCCTCAGTGCAAGAATCATTTCATTCAGGACACGTGTTTCTATGAATGTTCCCCAAATCTGGGCCCCTGGATTGAAAAGGTGAGAGGGGGCAGGGGGTTCTAATGTGGGGGTCTCCCGCTGGGCCCCAGGTAGTGGGCTCCTTTTATTATTTTTGTCAGTTTTATTCACAATTCAATGGGTTATCCAGGAAAAAACTCTTTTATATACATCAACTGGCTCCAGAAAGTTAAACCGATTTGTAAATTACTTTTATTAAAAAATCTTAATCCTTTCAGTACTTATGAGCTTCTGAAGTTAAGGTTGTTCTTTTCTGTCTAAGTCCTCTCTGATGACACGTGTCTCGGGAAATGCCCAGTTTAGAAGCAAATCCCCATAGCAAACCTCTTCTAAACTGGTCGTTTCCCGAGAAATGTGTCATCAGAGAGCACTTAGACAGAAAAGAACCTTAACTTCAGAAGCTCATAAGTACTGAATGGATTAAGATTTTTTTAACAGAAACATTTACAAATTTGTTTAACTTTCTGGAGCCAGTTGAGATATATAAAGTTTTTTCCTGGAATACCCCTTTAATTATACTCCAGTTTAGAGATGAGCGAACTTACAGTAAATTCGATTCGTCACGAACTTCTCGGCTCGGCAGTTGGACTTATCCTGCATAAATTAGATTAAGCTTTCAGGTGCTCCCGTGGGCTGGAAAAGGTGGATACAGTCCTAGGAAAGAGTCTCCCAGGACAGTATCCACCTTTTCCAGCCAATGGGAGCACCTGAAAGCTGAACTAATTTATGCAGGAAAAGTCATAAACTGCCGAGCCGAGAAGTTTGTGATGAATCGAATTTACTGTAAGTTTGCTCATCTCTACTCCAGTAACCTCCAGAGCTGCAACGATTCAGACGTCTAACACAATTTGGTTTGTTTGCTGCATTGTATTTTAGGAGGTGCAGCAGCTGTTTTTATATTATTTAAAAAAAAATGTTCTTCCATAGATATGTGTAAAATAAAAATGTGAGTATAGATAGATAGATAGATATGAGGTAGATAGATAGATAGATATGAGGTAGATAGATAGATAGATATGAGGTAGATAGATAGATAGATATGAGATGATTGATAGATAGATATGAGATGATAGATAGATATGAGATGATAGATAGATATGAGATGATAGATAGATATGAGATGATAGATAGATATGAGATGATAGATAGATAGATATGAGATGATAGATAGATAGATATGAGATGATAGATAGATAGATATGAGATGATAGATATGAGAGATAGATAGATAGATAGATAGATATGAGTTGATAGATAGATAGATAGATATGAGATGATAGATAGATAGATAGATATGAGATGATAGATAGATAGATAGATAGATAGATATGAGATGATAGATATTAGATAGATGGATAGATAGATATACAGCAACAGAAGAATACAGCAGCACACTGCCAGCACAAGGATATAGGTGAAACATGAATATGCAGATAAAACATGGAGACTATACAGCTATGGTGTAATAGATGCAAATGTGAAACTATGAGATAGTGAGGCACTTAGCTCGCAAATTTGTCTCCGCCGGCGGTCAAATAGCTTGGACCGTCCCACC